>NW_006285247.1:1543419-1546373 GCF_000327345.1 Myotis davidii | reverse complement strand
ACTATTCAAGATTTATGAACTCCTTGAGCTTTTCACAGCAACTGCTTGCCAAAAGAATGAACAACCCTTAGCAATTTTAAAACCTAAAAGCAATGCAAAAATAACCAGTGCTCAAAATTGTACCTGATGATTAAATAATTAGGTATAAAAAAAGTTAATATATTTTTTAAAAAATAAATAAATAAATAATTAGGTAAAAAGTACATTACAAATACGAAATGATCTACATACATAAGATGGATTTTAATAGTAGTTTTAATAATAATTCTATGTGCCAGGAATAGTGCTGGATATTACACAGTCATATATGTAAACCCCACAACAATACTACAAGACATATCCCAATTTTCGTAAGTATAGAAAGGTTAAATCCTTGCTTAAAGTCACACAGGTTAGGGAGAACTGGAATCCAAAACTAAATTCCCTGAATTCCTAACATATTCTCTTTACATCGAATGCCCTCACATATATCATTTTAAAATACTTTTAAACAGGTCCAATTCTTATTGCTAATCAAAAACTTCAATTCTTTAGTGTGTCAAACCTACTTTTTAATGCCAACTTAACTACGATAACCAACTCCTATGCACACAAAAAAATCGTTTAATTAATGTGTTTAATTAAGGAAACAAAATTTGGCAAAAATTAATCTGCTCTTTAAAAGCAAAAAAGTATTTTTCTTTAAATATTTTAAAGACTCATTTTAAGAAAAACAACAAAAGAAAATCCCTTTATACAAATTGATCAATTTTAGAGATACCATTACCTACTTCTAAATAAACCAGCTACAATAGAAGGGTCATGGCACGTAAGGGCAGTATTAAGATAAGCTTGAGCACCAGAAAAAGAATCTGACAAGGCATATGAGGGTGGGGACAGGGCCGAGGAGTTGGGGTGGGATTTGGGAGAAGCACAGAGGAGGAACAGATAAAAGTAGATGGAGTGATTAAAAATAAACAAAATACATTATATTCACAACAATTTTTTTAAATAACCAACACTGCATCTGTTTAGATTTTAAAAATATGAAGCAACTGACCTTTTAGCTAATATTAACCTGTCTTCTAATGTCCTCTTTTATATGAGGAAGCAAATCTAGACTAAACAAGGTCGTGGACATGGCATAGCTGGGACAAACCACTCGCCTTGACTTATAATTCAGTATTCTTTTAATGAGGAAAAGCCACCTAGTAGCCTAAGCATCACCTCAGATCGTTGTCTTCCTCTAGAAGGGCTGGAGGGTATTGTAAAGCTGTTCTCTGATTTTTCTGGGTTGGTCTCAATCCTACAGAGCAGGGGTTGGCAAACTACAGGCTATGGCCTATTTTTACAAGCCCATGTGAGCTAAAAATACTTTTTAATTCTTAAATGTTTTTTATTTTAATAAATGACAGGAAAGAAAAAGATACAAAAGAAAAAGAAAAAAGAATATACAATTGAGATTTAAAGTATCCCATAAAGACTAAAGTACTTACTATCTGGCTCTTTACACAAAAAGTTTGCTTGACACTGTTCTAGAGCAGAACTAGCCAACAGAACTTTCTAATAACAGAAATGTTCTATAATTTTGTCCTGTACAATACGGTAGACACTAGTCACACATCCCATTGAACAATAAAAAATGTGGCTAGTACAACTTACAAAGTAAAACTAATTTTATTTAATGTTTAGTTTTAAAAAATATATACTTTATTGATTTTTTTACAGAGAGAAATGGAGAGGGATAGAGAGTTAGAAACATTGATGAGAGAGAAAAATCAATTCAGCTGCCTCCTGCACACTCCCTACTGGGGATGTGCCCACAACCAAGGTATATGCCCTTGACCAGAATCGAACCTGGGACCCTTCAGTCCGCAGGCCGACACTCTATCCACTGAGCGAAACCAGTTAGGGCAACATTTAGTTTTAAGTAATTAAAGTTTAAATGACATATGTGGTCAGTAGCTAATTAGGCAATGCAGCTCTAGGAATGACACACCTTGGGTGGTCCTTTCATGTTCTTACTCTGAATAAAAAAAACTCTTGGAATTTTGTATTACATAACTTACTTCTCAGAAATTTTTAGGTTGTAAGTCATCTTTTTAAAAGGCCTCTTCTAGGACAGGCATCAACAGACTACATCTTTGTAAATAAAGTTTTGGAACACAGCCAAACTCATGTTTATGTATTTTCTATGGTCACTTTCAGACTATTATGTCACAGTTGAGTAGCTGTGACAATGATTTGGCTCACCAGCCAAAAATATTTACAATCTGACTTTTTTTAAAAAAAATCCTCACCCGTGGACATTTTCCATTGATTTTGAGAGAGAGTGGAAGGGAAGGAGAGAGATATAGAAACAGAGAGAAACATTGATCACTTGCCTCCCACAAGTGCCCTGGCCAGGATAAGGGATGGAGCCTGCAACCAAGGTATGTGCCCTTGACCGGAATTGAACCCTGACCCTTCAGTCGATGGGCCAATGCTCTAACCACTGAACACGAACTGGCTAGGGCTACAATCTGACTTTTTAAGAATAAGTTTGTTGACCCTTGTTCTGGACTAATGCCTAATGGTTAGTTTCCCCTTCTGTGCTCATTTTCATTTTTTTTAAATACATTTTTTTCTCTAATGACAAAACTTAGCAGATTTTTAAATAAAGTATACTTTAACATTCATTTGAACTATTTGCTCTCAGAAAGAGAATATAAGGATGTAAGTCGGTACTTCCATAAGAGAAAGAGCACTGCAGAGCAATGTTGCAGGTCTGCTTCAGAATTTGCTCCCAATAACTACCGTATTTGCCGGCGTATAAGACGATTTTTTGGCCCTGAAAAATATGCCTCCAAGTGGGGGGTCGTCTTATACGCCAGGTACACTTCAGATAGACTGCCCATAGTGCTTGCCCCGTGCCATAGTGGCCTCCCGATGCCCGCCCACTTCATTCCACATACCGTTCAGGCATCAGCAGCGCT
>NW_006285247.1:1521386-1543225 GCF_000327345.1 Myotis davidii | reverse complement strand
ATGAAGAGGAGTTTGAAGGCTTTTAAGGTGAAACTGTCACGCCAGCAAACTTGCTAGGGACTTGCCCGGCACTTGCTCTCTCCCTCTATTTGTTATCTTTCTTCTATCATTGACAGTCCCTCTAGGTTGTGGGCTGCTTGCCTGTGTTCCTGAGAAGCATCTACGGTACCAGTCTATACAGTGTGTTTTCTTTAGTGAATGACCGGTATGTTTACCGGTAATAAACTTGCACTGTTTTATGTATATGTTTGATTACATACAGCCTTGTGACAGTTTTCCTGCATGTCATAAGCATTTGAATATAAATTAAAATGTTAAAATCAAATCTGATATTGTTTTACCTTTTATTTGGTGTGTGGAAGGTGTGCGGAAGAGGGGGTAGCCTTATACGGCGAGTATATAACAAACTCTGTATTTTGAGTGGAAATGTTAGGGGGTCGTCTTATACGCCCAGTCGTCTTATACACCGGCAAATACAGTAAGTTATCTTGGTGCATTTAACTTTTCTGGCACTCAGGCGATCCATCCATAAAATGGTAATAACATTCCCTTACCAGTATGAGAGTTGAGAGCTAGGCCAAATATTCTCTTGAGGTCTTTGAAAACTCTGAATTCACCAATTTTATGATTGTTATTTTTAAACTAGAGGCCCGGTGCACGAAATTCATGCACTTGGGGGCAAGGGGTCCCTCTGCCCGACAGCCTAGGCCCACTCCATGTGGGGAGCAGGCCTAAGCCGGCAGTTGGACATCCTTAATGCTGCAGCACAGGTGAAAGAGGCTCTCGCCACCGCCGCTGTGCTCGCCAGCCATGAGCCTGGCTTCTGGCACTGACCACCAGGGGGCAGCTCCTATGTTGAGCATCTGCCCCCTGGTGGTCAGTGCAACCAGCTATTCCGCCATTTGGTCGATTTCATAATAGCCTTTTATTATATAGGAT
Source organism: Myotis davidii (assembly GCF_000327345.1). Classification (NCBI taxonomy): domain Eukaryota; kingdom Metazoa; phylum Chordata; class Mammalia; order Chiroptera; family Vespertilionidae; genus Myotis; species Myotis davidii. The sequence goes on along the minus strand of NW_006285247.1, from coordinate 1,542,286 downwards.
AGGATGTACCTACTAATCTTGGACTATATGGTCATCACCTTATTAATCTGCTTTGCTTTCTAGTCTTCCTCTTATGTCAATCCACAGGCCTTAAACTTGTTACAGACTTTCCTTGAAGAGCCAAAATAATAACTAAGTAACACTTTAACAATGGCTTTTATTTATTTTTTTATTCTGCTTCTGTTTAAATGTGAAATAGTCAGGATCTTTAACTTAAGGCTACTTCCCTCCATTCTGTTCCTCTTTGGTGCAAGCAGATGTTACAGTCTGAAGCCCATGCACTGTTCTAACCTAAAATATGAAAATAGCACATGGCCCCAAAGCAAAGACATATTTGTTTTATATCTCAAATTAAGAAAACTGACTAAAAAGACACAAACAACCATATTTACTTAACATATACTTGTTCATACATAGTAAACAGAGAAAATATAAACTTGTAAGAAAAAAATAAAATAAAAATACTCCAAAGATAATTCTAGTAACCCCTATTATCAAGCAAATAAGGTACTCCATTTGACAAATTTTCTGAAGAATAACAAAATGTGAAATTTAGTTTTAACCACTTTTTACATAATTTTTAATGCATTACAATGACACAAAGGAATTATTGCAATCAATAATTATAGGTTGGAGTTATCTGACTATATATAACCAGAGCACCTACATTGGAACATTCTCAATTCCCCAACTATTGCTTTCTAGTCACCTTCCTTTCTCCCTCTCTTTCAGATATATCTAACAAAATATTCAGAGTGTAGGTACATCGATGACTTTCCACATGTTGTTTTAATCAAAAATTTAAATTGGTGTCACCTTAAGCTATTTTGTTGAACTGTATAAAAGAAGTTTCACCATCTTTTAAGGCAGAATTAGCGTCTTTTTAGCAGGATTCAAAAACATTTTGGTTTTGTATATACTTAAAAACTTACTCTTCTTGTACAATTTTGGTGTGAAATTTTGACTTTTAATGGATTTTCATACTGCAATTAAAGGTCACTCAGTCAATTGCTTTACAGTCTCTGCTTTTCATTTATCTCAAGGCTAACAATAAAATGAGACACTTAAAGGCATGCATAGATTTTCGACAATTTAAAATTGTACTATTCACAGTTCAAAAAGGGGGGAAGGGGAGGAAGACTAAGACAGCTCCTAATATAACAAGCCTATCTCACAAGTACAGAGGAAAAATCTAAGCACACATGAACATGTATGTAAGCTTAAGAGATATTACTCTTCAAACAGCTCTCCAAATAACCAACTCTCTAAACTAATACTAATAGATAGGATGCAGCGTGTGAGGCTAGACAGCTTGAGTATTGCAACGTAAGAGAGAACAAAACACTTTAAAAAGTCTAACTTTAAAGGAACTTTTCCTTCCTAAAAACTTGCATTAAATAAAATTAAGAATACTAGTATCAATTTAAAAACCTCACTCCATTATAGCTATTGTTATTTTCAAATTTGATATTAAAATTCAAAGTAATTATTGCAATGCTTTAAAAAATACTTAATGGATAGGTTAAAAAAAAAAGGCAGTATAAACATTAACTGGAAAGAAAGGTTAAATGGTACTTTACCAACAAACATTTCATGAGTAGGTGTCCTAGTAGTAAAAGTGGGTACATCTGCAGGAATGGGAAGGTAAACATCACCACTACTTGTGATGAAAGGATTTAAGTTTGGAATGGCATCATCAACAGCATCTACAGTAGCAGAGAAAGGATCTGTGTAGTCCAAGTGCATTACAACAAAACGAAGAAAGGAAGTAAATTAATTAGTATCGTAATTAGTCAAAAGATGCAAAGTGAAAAGTAGTGGCTATATTACTGCTTATTAACCTTACATGCAAAAACACCTAATCACCAAGGAAGAACTGCATTTTAACATATTTTAAATTGAATCCTCAGGAAAAAAAAAACCCAAAACATTTATGTGTCCATTAATAGTAGCAAATTAAGAATAGATCTGCTTTCCAGCATTAGGAAGCCACCATCAGGTAGTTAAAAAGGAATAATAAACAAAATGCTTCTGTAAAATGGCCATCCATCTTACATCATGTTCCCCACTCTAGGTGGGACGTGTATTGACTGGTGGCAAAGCTATGTTTACTCAAAAAATTAATAACTCTTGTCTAAGTTCAGAGGTAGGAAATAAGAAAATAAAGATGAAGAAAAGAGCCAATGATGGGGAAAAGGATTTTAAGAAAATTAGAAACAGAGGCTAAAGACTGGCCATTTAGTAGACTGTGAACAGCTCTGAAGGTCAAGCTAAGAGTTTTTAAGATTTGGCTTTAAAAATAAAGAAAGGTATTGTTATTTGTTATTAAAGAAATAACAAAGGTAATGCTCCCTACTAGAATATTAGTATATGTATATATATACTATTATCAAATTCTATATGTAAAGTTGTTTTAGAATCAGGTATTTACTATACCTATATCTTACTCAAAATAATCATCATTCTAATGATAGAAAGCCATTTATCCTACCTTAAGTAAACAGAGTGAGGAAAAAAACAAAGAATAGCAACAATATAGTATCATAACTTTTTCTATTTCAACACAATAAAAAAATGAGAAGACAACAACCTGTCGTCTATTCTAGTTTGTGACCCTCAATGAAAAAGACCGTGGTACCTAAAGAGTATCAAGCACTGTATTTTACTCTAAGGCTGTATGATGGAACAAGAAGTCAGCAATGGCCTACGACCTGCTCACTCACTATGATATATGCATACTTTCCTTTAAGTCAATAAATTCAAGGCAAGTGCTCCACAAACCCCTGTTTACAAATGAAATATATAAAGAAAATATTGAAGTCATTGGCTTAAATGTCATAAATCTTTAAAAAAAGTTTTAAATTTTTGTATCATTTAAGGACCTTTCCAGGAATTATGCATTAATATGGAACATCAATTCACAACCAAAAGTCAAGTCCTTACAAAGGTATCAAAATTCACTGGTGTACTATTCAAACTCAGATGAATCATGTTAACATATTTCCCATATTAAGTTTGGAATGGCATCATCAATAGCATCTACAGTAGCAGAGAAAGGATATATGGAATAATGAGGGAAAAGATTCAGAAAAAATAATTCAGAAATAAAAGGTAGAAAATACATATGTTGTATTTTTTTGTACTAAAATAAAAATGTAATGATGACTTCTCTAACTCCTTATAAGAAGCCCATTTAAATTTAGAGTTGATTGGTTCAGTTGACTGTGCTATTTTTAAACATGCACTTTTTATAGTACATTATACTTTGATGGACAATAAGCAACAAAGAACCTCTCTAGATTTCTATGCAAAAAAAGCCATGAGAGAAGTCATTCAAAAAAAGAACACACAATTTTAGAACAGATCTACCGGTTTATGAGAAAAAACATGTTCAGGAAAGGTCACTATTAGTTATCTGCTATTCTACTGATTGATAGTGTTTTGCCTAAGCACATAATATCAACATTTTCTATTATACAAAACATCCTCAAGAAGAATATGCAGATATGTGTAAGTGCATCTGTGTTTAGGTCAATCAGACAATTAGAAAAACCAGTTCTTATCTACTTTACAAAACACGACAGGTACTCTATATGATGTTAATGAATGGAAAGACACTATAATACAAATAATAAAAACATTCATTAAAACAAAACAAAGAATCGTGTTCCAGCTAATTTCCAACTTAAATTTTATTCACTAGACTGGCAACTTTACTCTAAGTTCTTAAACATTTTAAAAATGAATTTTCCATTATTTTTAATCATTATTTATTTGGAAGTTTAGTTTTGTTATACTAGAGTCATAGAAAAATAATCCCCCCCCAAAAAGATTAAAATAGAACCTGTCCAGTCATATTATAGTCTTGAGATTCTAAATACTCTTTATACACAGAAAATTTAATTTTTTTCATAACATGTTGTTTCATGCTAGTTGGGACTTAAAGCAAATTAAACTTCAGAGTGGTAATTTTGCCTGAAGTAAATTTAGAAATCTTGCTTAAAACATACAAAGTGTACTGAGTTGATAATATTGTATATTTTTTCTGTTGTAATTTAAGTTTTCTTAGTGATGAAAACGTAAATCTTCTCAGATATTAGTATTCAATACCAAGTGCTTGTTTAGACTCCAGAACATTTCTTTAAAAATCAAAGGCTCATTAATAACGCAATGAGAGAAACAGGAAAGCTTGTGTTCTCTCTCTTTTCAGTGGAATCTTAAATGCCTTTCACATAAGCATAGAACCCTTACTTCCCTTTAACTATGTATCACTAACTTATCTGTAATTGGGAATATACATCATGTCTGTGGTGTTTATGGTAAGAGTAAGAACTAAATTAAATACCAAATCTATTAACATCCATTTTTAGCAAATGAAAAGAGAAGCATAAAATGAGATTTTAGAATCAAAAATAACTATCTTTGTTTTGTCACATGCTATAAAAGCAAAACAATGCAAAATGTTACATATTTCAAATGTTCAATGGTTAATTTCAAAAATCTTTTAAAGATTTATCATCACGATGAAAGCTTTTTATATATGACTTACTTATTAATTTATCTCAGTCTAACTTTAGTTTTAATAATAAAGTAAAAAACCATAATCTGAATGGCATGGAGATGAACAATATTCTAAGTCAGGAAGCATTCAAAATTTTTGTTTAAAATACTCTTATTAAACTACCAATATGCATAAGTAAAAACTCTGAAATTATCACCAACTCAGAAGCCAAATATCTTTATATGAAAGTCAAGACAAGATTTAAGTCTTCTTAAATTGAGTTCATAGTAAAGATCACCATCTTTTCCTCATATGTAATAATTAGCTTTTCTGCTTCTGTACTTGCTCCCACTGTACTTAATTTATATATTTTTTAACATTTTTAACAGTCTCACTTGTACACAGCAATCCTAATGTTAAAATATGGAGAAAATTATGATGGAAATAGTGCATAGGGCAAAATAAACAAAAACAGAAAAAAACATAATTAAATGTATTGGATATCCTATATAATAAAAGCCTAATATGCTAAGTGTCTGGTCGTCCGTTCAACCAATCAAAGCGCAATATGCTAATGATATGCTAAGGCCGCTCAACCACTTGCTATGTATGACCTGCACTGACTACCAGGGGACAGACAGTCAAACAGTTGACCAGTCCCTATGATGTGCACTGACCACTGGGGGCAGACGCTCCGACTGGTAGATTAGCTTGCTGCTGGGGTCTGGCTGATCAGGACTGAGGTATGGCTGGTCACACCCTGGAGCCCTCCTAAAGTCCCTCCCTGGCTGGCCAACCTCTTGCATCTCACCTGGTTCTGATCGCACACTGATGGGGTCCCTCATCCTGACCTGCGGGATGTCAGAGAGCCGGTTTCAGCCTGATCCCACAGGCCAGGCTGAGGGACCCCACTGGTGCATAAATTTGTGCACCAGGCCTCTAGTTTCCTATAACAGGATGTGGAATAATTCTTACAGGCTGAAATTAGTTAAAATTATTTTCCTACAGCAACAGTTTATTTGCCTTCACATATGAGCTCAAAATAATTTCAAGCAAAACTTTAACTTGTCATTGTTAGAATTAATTGTATATGGCGTCCAGACAAAATAATTTCCGAATTAAGTTTTTTTGAAATGTTATATTAATTTTCATTAGCCTTCTGTAAAATTTTTCACCTATTGAGAAAGACAACTTCTCAGCCTTAATTTAGAAAAACTTCTCTTTTTTTCTTTTTTAACAGGAAGCAAGCTGAAATTGCTTAAACAGCCATGCTATTTCTGCTACCCTTTTCTAAAGCAATTTATAATGAGCAAAATATAAGCACGTAAGTTTTGGCAGATTAAAAATCCTAAAACTAGAACTAATTAGAATCTTAAGAAATTCCTTTCTTAATCTGAATTAGCTGTCTACAGTTCATTTAGCTAAATCTAAAATATTTACTGACTTTAAACTAGCTTATAATTTTTAGAAACTACTACTCCTAGATCTCAAGATTTAGCTAACTTAAACTTGCCTTCAGAAACCACTATTTTTTAATTAAGTTATGGCCCACAAAAAGAGTCTAAAAATTTAATGTTTTAGTGTTTCACTACTCCTGTTGTTCTCTGACCAATATTTTGAACCAGAAATAACCCAGTCTAGAAATAAAGAAAATGCCATTCAACAAATATTTATAAAGCACCTATTATAAATCAGATATTAGGGGTATAGCACTGAAAAAAATATTTGAAAACATCTACCTTTATATAGATTATGTTCTATTATACAAAAGGGAACCTTAAGAAATAATTATAAAAAACACAAAACATAAAAGTTCTTAAAACTCAAATTATTAAAATAAAGATGAAAAAAGTCTAATTCATGTCATAAAAACTCACTACGTTCTTTATCTTTGATATGAGAGAGCCAATCAATTCAGAGTTTACATATGAGCCACACATAAATTTTAAAGTAAGTTTGCCATTCTCCATAGTTCCCTAGACCAGCAGTCGCCAGCTGGTGGTCCACGGACCACTAATGTGGTCCTTGAGGTCTAAAAGGTTGGCGACCGCTGCCCTAGACAGTGCCCTTTCTCAGAATATCTCCTTTCCCTCCCAAATATTTTTTGAGTATTTGCAAAATAATACTTACACATATACTAACAAAGAGAAGGATCAAAACCTACCAAAGGAAATGATTTGAAAGTATACTAAATGTCTAAGCAAAACTGCTTAAAATCTGACATGGACTAGGCTCACTCCTTTACAGATGCCCCAGTCATGGTCATGATATAGTCATCAAAGAACTACTACAAGTTAGCAAAACATTCCTGTTGGTACTAGGAGGAAAATCTTTGAATACCAAAATCATATAGGTCTGAATTAAATCAATATTTTAAATACAAGTAGTATATAAAGTTTGTCATGACATTCCTGGTCAGAACATAGTTCATTCATTGCCTGATAACACCATCTGAGTTTTATTTGAACTTTATCATATACTTGCACAAGATGAGTTTTTTCCCCCTTCAAGTAAATTTTTTTCTATACCAAAAGTAAAATGACTATTACACATTTTCTGATTATGGAGTATAAAGTCAACAATGAAAGAGTAATTTTATACTTAAACATACACTTGGTCCTTTCTCTTCATCTTCATTAAACCTCATTTCATAATTTAATTGAACATGAATTCTAAAATTACATTTATAATTAAAAAACATGTCTGCAAAGGGCAAACTGACTTCATTGCCATTTTCTTATTTTTTTAAGTTCTCATGTGTCAAGTATAATCTAAACTATGCAAATAACTAAAATACCACAGAATAGGGAAAGGGAGGGAAGATGCCTGTACAATATATTAAGTAGACTTCATTAATGCTTACCTCCCCATGTACTTGCTACCTGAGAAGAAGCTGACATAGAAAGTCCAGGTGGGTGAAAAGTTGGCTGCTGCAAATCAAGCAAATCATTTGGTAGCTTCGATGAGCTAGGAAGATATTTTGAAAAGATGATTTATTAGGTACATTTTGCCACCTTAGTCACTTCCTTTTCCCAAGTAAGAAAGAACATTACAAAGAAAACTGAGGGAAAGCCTCAATAATGTAAATCTCAAAAGGAGGAACAATTTCAGTAAGATAACAATGGCACATCCCTCACACAACAGCATATTTCTAAGAAGGCCTAGAAAAATATTCAAGTACCCATATCTTCAGTTTGCATAGGATTCAAGTAATTAATCCTTCAGGAAAAGATCAATAACTTCCCCAGTAAAATAACTGATTTCCTTATTGAAATGAACCTAAATGACATGATTCAAAATATGAAACATCATGGCAATTTTAATTTTTTTTAAAGTTTTTTTTCCTTTTAATCTTTAAAGAATTTCAATTGCATTTGCAGTATCAAAAAGCCTACACAAAGTAAAATATCTATTAACCTCACCTCTACTGCTTCATACTCCAAACATGTCAATAATTCAGGGAAAAATTATACATGCATCTATGCTATAAACTTATAACAGAGCCATCCATTACACAACTCCAGAGAGGAATGCTTATATATTTTTTAACACAAGACTTTTATGTAATTAAGGAATAACAACTCAAAAAACAATCCTAGAATTTCCATGAACTGAAGCATTAAGTGTACCACAGCTTAGATCACTTTTAACTTACACTTAAAACTGTTTTAAAGAAATGTCTTTTGGATATAAAAAATAGTTTTATCATTGGTAAGTTAAAAGTACAAATATATTTAGAATATACAATAAGCATTCTGTAATAGGCTGTAAGATTTGCCCTCAATTACTATAAAAAAGGTGAAAACTTCTGAGTAAATTAAGTGAAATAAAACATAGTCAAATTAGATGAAAAAAATATTTTTCATCCTCAAACATTCAACATTCTTTTCCATTCATTTCCCCTAAAACAGACTTCTTTTTAAGTCCCCAAGTGGAAAATTGAACACTTAATGGGATCGATGTCATTTTATTAGGAATTAAGGAAAATGGCATACAAAAACAAAACAAAAAATATAGCTGAAAGAAAAACACATAACTAAATTCACCAAACAGCTGAGACTTTAGGGAGCTAAACATGTGTAAATCTGGGAACCTGTTGAAAATGAAAATTCTTGGTCCTCACCCGACACCAATAAATCAGAAACTCAGGGTGAGACTAAGAAATCTGTGGTTTAACTAATCCTCCAGGTGATTCTGATGCTTACTTAATATTGAGAAACTGACCTATACCAAACCATGCATTATCTTATTTGGAAACTGAGGTTTTTAAAAAAAAAGATTAAGAAATAACAGAGCCAGGATTCAAACCACAATCTGACTTTCACTCTTCTATTTTAAACCACTATGAAGTAAAAGACAGAACAGATTTGAAAAAGCCAGTTATTCTAAGTTGCCTGGAAATATTAAGTAGCTTAAATTAAGTAACAAGATTATTCATGTTGATCTGGTAGGCTTCAATAGGCAACTAAACTATTACTATGCTCCAGATTACTGAGTTTAACACCAAGGAATGGATAAGGAAAAGACATTTAATACCCAATGAAAGGATATTTTGAAATACATCTCTCTCTTTCTCTCTTACACACACATCTCCAAGAGTTATAAGGGGTCTTGAACCATTAGACACCTCATAAATGTGTTTGTAAACAATGACATGTTTGCCAAGAGACAATCTACTCTATTCCAATTACTATAAATTTATAATTTAGCTATCTTGCATTTCCTAAATAGGCAAAATACAAACTCTTATCACTTATATTTAGTTATTATACCTATACTACCACTTATCAGCACCTCCTTTGTATGAATTTATGATTACAAATGATAAATTAAACCTGAAAAGCTCTGCATAATTTCTATTAGCAGTCTTTAAACCTAAGTATTCAATAGAAATCTTTACCCTCTCCACTTACCTGTTAGAAGAACTAGGGGTAGAAAACAGGTCAATGACTGGTACAGTCGTTATACCCCCTGCTGAGGTGGACACAGGAGAGGCTGCAGTTGTTAAAGAGGTATGAGGTTTCTTTGCAAGTTCTTTTAGGCGCTGTTCCTGTTGAGAAAGGTAACGACCATAAGGAATCCAGAAGCAGATTTGTTTGTATGTCCTCAAACAAAAGTATTTTCTAATTTTATTCTGATAGCAGAAAGGTATTCTGTTTATTAAGTCATCCAATTTCAGGATGAAAAATTAGACTAAGTACCGAGTTTTACCTCTTATGGACAACTATATGTTAAATACTGTTAGTTTCTATACAGATCCTAATTATTTTATGAACACCTGTATTTGTTTTTCCAAATAACAAGAATGCACACACCTACCTTTAAAGCTTTTAAACGAGCCTGTTCTTCCTCTAATGCTGCCTGCTTTTCCCTTTCATCCACTTTGGTAAGAGACAAGCCAGTACTTGCCAGGGAAGAGACTGCGTTGGAAAGTGTCGTCGCCCTATAATAATTGGACAAAGGTAATTTGGCCTTCTGCCCAACATTTCACATTACAACCCGGTTATAAAATGATCTGGCAACCAAGAGGAACTATAATTATGAACGTCTGAAGTCAAAACCAGTACTTCATATGAAATATTCTACCCAGTAACCTAGAGAAATATTAGCAGTTAGATGATTTACACACACATTCACACTTTTTGTCATTGTTATTGTTGTTAATCCTCACCAGAGGATATTTTTTCCACTGATTTTTAAAGAGAGTGAGAGGGAGGGTAGGGGAAAGAGATAGAGAAACAATGTGAGAGAGACAGGCACACATGCCCCGACCACGGCCAGGGATGGAACCTGCAACCCAAGCACAAGCCATTGATTGGGAATAGAACCTGCAATCCTTTGGTGCATGACATGGTGCTCTAACCACTGACCACACTGGCTAGGGCCACATATTCACTCTTTTTAAAGTAAGAGTTGGATTTTGGACAGGGTTCTCAATAACTGTGAGACATTGCAGACTGATGAAAATATAGTATTCCAAGCCCAAAGGAAGGGAACCTATACAATTAGGAAAGAGCTCACATACTCTTGAGAAAACCCAGATGAATAAAAAATACTGAGTTTCTCACAGGAAATAACTCCAATAATTTATAGCCTGGGTTTTTGCAGTGCTACCACAGGAACAGTAAAACATGAATACTAGTGATAATGTGTCTAGGTATGTTTCCTTTATACTACCCAAAGATGTAGTTCCCAGAGGACCACAGGATACCGCAAAGGAAGGTCAATTTCATTCCAGTCACTGGTCCATCTGGCACCTACTTTATCTGCTACACTTTTAAATTAGAATTTCCTTTTCAAGCATATTAGTCATGCACAATGCATCATCTCTCACTAGCAGATTCTCAGTAAGCTGCTTCCTTTCCCTTATATCAACACCTTACCAATACCATAAACCCCAACATTAAATTCCCAAATGTTAATTCTTGATAAAATAAACCCATGTGGCAAAGAATGCTAACCTGAAGAACTACTCTTCTCTAATGACCTTTATTCATTTTCATTTTATCCCAAATCAAGCATCATTAATTTCGAAAGCAAAAGTGGCAAGAATATTTAAATTTTATGTAAAACTAATTTAATAAAGGAGCGAGTAATATACTTGTCACAGAAATGCAAGAAACTCAACAATTTTTTTTAATCCTCACCTGAAGATATGTTTTTATTGATTTTATTAGAGAGAGAGAAACATCAATGTAAGAGAGAAACATCAATTGGTTGTCTCTCATACACGTCCTGACCAGGGATCAAACCCACAATCTTTTTTGGTGTACTCTCCAACCAACTAAGCCACCCAGACAAGGCAAGAAACCCAACAAATTTACAGTCTCCTTGGCTTTATTTTTCATTACTTTCTCAAATCTCTGGGCCTTATAATTTGGGCCTATACGTCTAAAAGCCTACTAGAAAATTCAGAGAGCATATTTAGAATTAAAAATTATTAAAATTTAGTAACAATATTTTCCTTTACAAATTACTTAAATTTTGTTGCTAAAAACACCAAATTCTGAAACAACAATAAAAAAATGTCTAAAAAGAAGGTTCTCATTGAATTTCATACAAAATTTTTTCGTATTGTTAAAAAGAAATCTTTCTAAGAATACATGAACATTACTTCAATCACTACCCAACACAGAAATCATGTTAAAGACTGATGTAAGATGGTCTGTGTTACTTTCAATTTTCTAAGTTAATTGGTCTTTGTCTTGGAAATCAGCCTAACAGACTGATTAAAATATAGTATGTCAATAATTAACCTTGTGAACTGACATTAGAGAAAGATGATAAAATCTGATGTCAGACATCCTAGGTTTGAGGCCCAGAGTTACTACTAGCATAGTTCACAGGGCTATTGTGAGGTTTAATCAAATCTGTAAAAAAGGCAATTTAAAATTATAAAACATCATACGAATCAATGTGTTAACATCTTTAAGAGAACTCTTCACACTATGAACACAATTCTACACCAAGTAGTCACTGTCATCACCTTAACAGATGCTACCATTTATTGAAGATCAGGAACTATTCTAAGAATTTACATGTATTAATCCATTTTAACCCTTCACAGCAATCCTATGAAGCTGATACTACTGTTAAATCAATTTTATAAGTTATTAAATCAAGATACAGAGACATTAAATAACTTAGAATTTGAGCTGGATTCATCGACTCTCTCAGAAACATCACTCCTGATCTTTGCCCTCTGAAGAATAATGTACCTGCTTGCAGCTGTAGAATCTTTGATTTTCTTTCCTTCCAAGGAAGCTAAATGTTGTTCCAAAGCATCAAGAAGACTACTGGGGGCCTGAAATTATAGAAATAAGACTTTCATGATAATCAGGCCATTGATCAAAGTAAATCAAGTATCATCTGACAGGAGGGAAACAAAAATAATGAACTAATTAACAATGGAATTTTAGCTACCTAAGAATGACACTATTTTTATTGTTATACTAGAGGCCCAATGCACAAAATTCATGCCAGGGGATCGGCTCTCACGGCTGCAGCGGCTTGCCTTGGCCCTCGCATCCCCGGCTTCAGTCGGGAAGGTTGTCCAGACGGTTGTTCGGCTGTCTGGTCCAATTAGCATATTGCGCTTTTATTATTATAGACTAGAGGCCCGATGCACAAAAATTGTACAAGAGTAGGCCTTCCTTCCCCCGGCTGCTGACACCGGCTTCCCTCTGGCACCCGGGACCCAGGCTTCCCTTGTAGACCCAGTCATCTGGAAGGACATCCGGTCTAATTAGCATATTATACTTTTATTATTATAGATAAGAATGACCTAGTAAGGGGTATTAATAAACATAATAAAAATATGAAAACTAAGATTATGTAAACATTTAAGAGGACCCTTAAATTTTTAAAATATTTAACTTATTAAAAGAGAACCATACTCCTAAAAGCTAAACATACTGTTGAGCATGTTCCTGGTGCTTAATAAGTATTTTCTGATTAATTTTTGAATAATTATTGATAAATGAAACTGAAGACTAACATTAAAGAAATAAAAATTAAAATCACAATGAAATACAACTTCTTACCAACTAGAATGCCTGAAGTTAAATGGACTAGCAATATCAAATGTTGGTGCATCTCCCATATAATGTTGGTAGTACATCCACCGTGAAAAATGATCTGGATGTTTTTTATGAAGTCAAAATATACATCCACCTTAATTACCCAATTCCATTCCTAATTATTCACCCAAAATAGATACAAAAGTGTTTCTCCTCAAGAAAAGACTTGTTCAAGAACGATTTAAGTAGCTTTATTTATAAATAGTAAAAAACTGTAAATAATCCAAAAGTCCATCATTTGGAAAATGCATAAACAAAATTGTGGCAAATATGCAGCAATAAAGAATAATTTAATGGTACTTTCAATGACATGGACAGATCTCAAAACACAATGATGAACAAAAGAAGCCAGACACAGGAATAAATACTTGCATGATTCCACTTATATTAAATTCAAGATCTGATAAAATTACATTATTAGAAATCTAAACAGTGGTTTGCAGAGAGTGACTGGAAAGGCACACAAGAATTGAGGTGATAGAATTTATTTTTATCAAATGTTTATAGTTATCAAACCTCACTGATATAGATATTTACCTCAATTTTTTTTTTTTTAAAAAAGACTAGCTTTTAAACTCTCAGGCTCTATGGCAAATCTCAACTTAATATAAAGAGTTAATCACTTTCAAAAGGGCAACTTTTCAATGATCTGAGAAAAAACTATTACTAAGTGAAGCAAATGCATCAGTGGCATTTAATTACCCCAAATACTGAGATAAAGTTTCTGAATTACAGGGATCTAACAATAGCTGTAAGAGGCAAAACTAGCTAATTTCTCTAACAATTATAACTTGAACAATTTCCTTCATCCTTTATTTGCTATACATATAAAGACCTTAGCACAAAGCAGATACAGTAGAAAATCAACTAAAACCAAAAATGTTGTATTGTAACATTGACATTTATGTTGAATTGAGAACACATGTGCAACTCACCCACCCCCAACAAAACCGTTGCAAAATCAGCAGGCAAAGCATTATCCCAAGAGTTCTTATCAGAGATGATGAGAATGTTGATGACAGTAGTTAAAATTTTAAAAAATCCTATAACACAACAGGCACTGTGCTAGCTACTTTGTATAAATTCACTGCTATGAGGAAGACACTACTAGTATACCCTTTACAAACAAAGGACCTGAGATAGTGAAAATTAAGTTACTTATCCAAGAACATATATCTAATACATAGTGGGAGCCAACATAGAGTCTAAAGCATGTCTGACCTGAAAGCCTAGAAAGAAATTACTATGCTACAGAATCCTAAACTAAAATTGTGGTCATTTAAACTACAGTTAACATTTTCCTGAAAGGTTTAAGCTGAGGCTTACAAATATTAAACTACCAGGTTAAGATAAATAACAACAAACTATTTCCAAAATCCCTTCTACATACATCTTGCTATTTTTTTAAAGTAATCTCAAATTTCCATTCCTGTGTATAATAACCACCATTATCTTCCCTGAAGTACAAATAGCTTTGTTTTAGTTCACTTTTGAAAAATTTCTGAATCATTCAGAAATCATCAATTAAGAGGGAAGGACGGAGGATCAGGAAGCTGGTGAATCCTACCCAATTTCAATGCCATGGATAAAGTACAGAAATATGACAGTCTGGCCTGGGTCTTATATTTTTATAACAAAAGATAGGTGAAAGTGACTTGACAAATGGCGTAACAGGGAATCTGAAACTGCCAAATCAGTTTATACACATACTAGTGGCCCAGTGCACAAATTCATGCACATTGAAAGGAAATTAATTAGAAGAAATATTTTAATATTACTATTCGCCCTTTCTCTATAATAGAAGTGTCAACCAAATTCGCGATCGACAATGACAGATGGAAACACACGCATGCGATAGGTGCCAGAGAGAGCTTTATATGTACTGTCTTACTTTTTTTCAGTCGGGTTAAGTTTCTAAGTCTCCATTTTACAGATAATGAAAGAAAAATAGGATTCCATCGAGTCTATCTACCAACTCCAGGACTTCTGTGAGGATCAACTGAGATGAAGCACGGGAAAAAGCTTCACAGACATTTGGTTAGTGTGAAATGTTTCCACCTGGCTGTAAAACAAGTCATATTCCTGAGCTGAAGAAACTGCAAGGAGGCTAGTTGCTAGGGAGAGGAAGCCGGGTGTTGCTACATTACGTCATTACCCAGCATCCACAGCCACCTTTTCTGGGCTGGCCATGGGGTCTCGGTAGAGTCAGCTGTGATTTGGTGGGGTGTTGCTCCAGGGTGGTGGCGGGGCCTGTGTCCCACTTGGGGGAAGCTGAGTGTTGCTTTGTCGGCGCCAGGTCCACACTGCCATTTCTCTGTAAATGGCCAGTGTGCGTCACAGCAGCTCCTGCATTGAGCGTCTGCCCTCTGGTGATCAGTGCACAGCATAGTGACCAGTCAGATGGGTGGAAGGACACTTAGCATATTAGCCTTTTATATATACATATAGATATAGATTGTTCTAGCAATGATTTTCCTCACATCTTAGGAACAATGTACTCAATCTTAATAAGGTCAATTTATCTCAAACGCAGAGTGTTTTATTTACATACTAGAGGCCCAATGCACAAAATTTGTGCAAGGGCTTTGGCCCTGGGCCCCACCCGCGGATACCATGGCTACAGCCAGGGGCCTCTGCCACAGCTTTGTCTGGAAGGAAGGACGTCTGGTCTAATTAGCATATTATGCTTTTATTATTATAGATAACCCAAACTAGATCTATTATGTACTCTTGGCCTGGAAATCAAAGGGATGAAACAGAACAAGTTCAGTACAGAGAAATACAAAAAGACCTTTATTTAAAAGATGTCCCAGAGCAATTTAAAATGAGGTAAAAGAGTCTCTTAAGGAGAGAGGTGATACAAATGTTACAAGGACAGTTTATGCCAGGTACTTCCATTCCTAATATTCAGTAAAAACAAATAAACAAAAACAGTAAAAGTCGGAAAAAAGATAAAAGCAGGTTTAAAGTTTCTTTCCTGTAATTAAAAATATATATATATTTATTGATTTCAGAGGGAGGAATGGTGAGGGAGAGAGAGAAACATCAATGATGAGAGAGAATCATAGATCAGTTGCCTCCTGCACACTACCTCTACTGGGGATAGAGCCTGAACCCTGGGCATATGCCCTGACCAGGAATCAAACATCCTGGTTACCTCCTGGTTCATAGGTCAATGCTCAACCACTGAACCACACTGGCCAGGCCCTAAAATATTTTTTTTTATGATGATAAAATCAATGTAATAGCTAACAATGAGTCCTTAATGCTGCGTTTAGGTTAACTCATTTAATCGCCCCAACAACCTTATGAAGTGGGTATTACAATATCTCCATTTTAGAGATGATGAAACTGAAGCAGAGAGAGTAACTTCCCCAAATCACAGGTGAGCTAGTGGCACAGCTGGGACTCAAACAGATTATCAAAGCCTGCTCTCTTCTTCCAAATCATGTTTTGAGGTTTATCTCTATTTAATACTCCTACCTGAGTCAAATAGCCAAAGCATAAGGTTTAAAACAGGAAACATAAATCCTGTATAAAATAATTATCTATCTTCAAGTGGGGCAAAGGAAATATCCTTTGAAAACTCAAACAAACTGGGGGTTTGTCTTGTATTCTATCAGAGGAAACAAATTGGGGGGGAAATTCTCTATCAATAGTGCACATTTTGCTTTAAAAATACCATTCTCTAAGTTCAATTCTTCCTTTTGATGATGACAGGAAAGAGAGATTAAAAAGAATAAACTAAAAGAATGATATAGCAGTGGCTAGCTCCACCAATATAAGAAGTGAATAGAACACCCTATATGATCATGCTAGAACAATTATCATCAATACATTAAAATCTGTCAAGAAAAATCACACTGATTTCCTTGTTAGCATGAGCTGAATATTATTCACTTGGTGCCTTTCACACCTACCTAACAATACATAGCAGGCAGTGAATTGATATAAAAATATACTTACCTGTGAAAGGTCTGGTATATCACCTCTGTCAATTCCAACTTGCTGTAAGAAGAAGCAACATTGTATTTAATAGATAAAATTATAATAAAGATGTTATATAAATAACTAGAAAATGACATTTATGACTAGTTCTGTGAACACTATTTTAGATAAGACTTCAGAAAAATATTTAATCTCCAAATATATCATTCAGTATTTCCAGGGACTTAGATGTTATTTGATGGCTCTAAAGTTGTAACAAGAGGAAAACCAGAGTTTTTGGAAATTCAGTAAGACTATTAAATTACCATCTCTGTATCTTCTAAGCACCTGTATCTTGTCATAATCTGAAAAACCCATCACTTCATGATGCTATATGATAAAAACCCATGGCAAGAATGAAGGCTGACTACAAAGAAGTTTCCTGCGGCATGAAAGGAGTTAAAAAAAAAAACCTGATGACAATAACTTTGTCTTCCTCAGTAAAATATGCTTTCCCAGGCAATCACCATAGAGAACAATTTTGTAAATCTATGTTCGCTCAAGTAGGCCAGTTTTATACAAATGCAAACTGGTATTTAACCAGGATATAATTATTTTCACAAAGCAATCCCAAACAGGCTGTCATGATGTTCAAGCGCTAGACAACTTCCAGCAAAAGAAGATAAAAACGATTCCTATTTATTATTCTAGTACCCAAATTAAAAAACTCTTCCCCTCCCTGGGTTTATGTTTCATTTTCTAATCATTCTCTCTTCTCAAGGGCCACCCCAGAATGACATCAGTAGAAAAGTTGATAAAATAATTCAAACTGAGATCTTAATAGCTAATCAATAACTAATAAATATGTCCCTTTCAAACACATTTAAAAATGTTACTTGTGCCTTTTTACTCCAAGAACTAAGATCTCATAATGAAATTACAATCCCAAAGACAGCATCATGAAAAAGTATTTTAGGGCAGGAGAATTTTCTTATTTCTCAGATAATATGGAACAGATAGTCTATTCCATCTCAAAGTAAGACCAGCAGATCTGGAAGTAAACAAGGATTTAAAACTTAAGTCAATAATTATAACTATCAAATGCAAAGGATATAACAGGCCAAAAGGGAAAGTTAACAAATTAAAATGTATTTAAAGAATTTACTGGAATCATAGCACAAACTTTTATCTTCTGCTTTTAATGTGACTGGCCCTACAAAAATGGGGGGGGGAAACATTAATTTCTCTGAAAGATACTTCAAATTCAAAATAAACTGCAGTAGACTTTATAAAATAGCTGATTAACACCACAAAGCACATTTTTTTTCAAAGGTCTCACCATCCTGTTGTATTCATCTGCTACAGAATAAAATCACTATGGTAAATAGAGCTAAAATCACCAACTTGCTAGTTCCAGTTTAACTACTTTGATATAACTACAGCCTAGCCATCTTCCAGAATTATCCTAGTAAGACATCTCTGGTGGTGATAGGTAGAGAGAGGGTAAAGAAAAACAAACAAAAGCACTTTAAGACCTGACTCTGTACAAGCAAGATACTGCCTGTAAGCATTACCACAACTTTTCTGTGACAATTTCAGAAAATTATTTCTTAACTAGATTTGCAATATTAGATTATTCTACTACCCATACTCATGGTTTTTATAATCACTGAAAAACAATAAATTCACTTCTGCGGGGGAACAAAACATTTTGAACAATGTGGCTCCAGTTGCAAGTCTCACTGAAGAGACTTTAGCACTATCATTGAATAGTCTTTACCATATTTAAAACAATAAATCTTCTAAAATACAGGACTAATTCCAACTATAAAAATCGCTGACACTACTGTGTGCCACCTACCTAATTTATAAATAAATTTTAAATTACCTGTCAATGTTCAGTATTGAATTAAATATACAGTTATAGACAAAAAAGCAGATTAAGAAATACAGTCACTTAAAGACAGTTTACCTCTGCAACTTTGAGAAACTCTGAGATTCTTGTCATCCTGGTCAGGAACTTCTTATAGATGTCAAGACCTTCTTTGCACTGGTTCTTTTTCATATCAAAATATTTTTCTGCCAAAAGAAGATATAAAAATACTTTTACTCACATAAAATTATAACACTCAAAAAGAAATGTGGACACATTTGATATATGATATTTGTACTTTGGCACTCTTTGAAAGCCAAATGCAAATCCCACTGGGAAAAACAGAGTGTTTCTAGGCAAAATAACTGCATTCCATATACAGTTAACTCCTGAACAATGCAGGGGGGGTTAGGAGCACCAATTCCCTTGCAATTGAAAATCTGCATATAAATTTTGACTTCCCAAAATATTACCCAATAATAGATTGGGAAGCCTTAAGAATAACAGTCAATTAACATATATTTTGTATGTTACATATGTTCTATACTATAGTGTTATAAAAAAGTAAGCTAGAGAAAAAAAAATCATAAGAGCCCTAAACGATGTTGGTCAGTGGTAACAGCATCATCCCGGGCACTGAAAGGTCGGTCTCAGGTTCTAATTCCAGTCAAAGGCAAATAGCTGATTGTGAGGCAACCAGCTTCACATGGATGTTTCCCTCTCTCTCCTCCTCTCCCCCCACCCCCCCGCTCCTCCCACTTCGACTCTCAATGGAAAAAACTATCCTCATGTAAGGATTAACAAAACAAAAGAACAAAAAAAGAGAGAAAATAATAAGAAAAATATATTTACTATATTTGTTGAAAAAAATATCTGTGCTGTTCAAGGATCAACCATATACCAAATACACAATAAAGCACCATATAGTCTTAAAATGCCTCAAAACACCTCATCCTTTAAAAAAAAATGTTTAATGCATTTAAAATAATTATCCATTTTAAAATTAAGTTTAGAAAAAATATCAATTTTTATAGTTAAAGTTAATTATGGAGTAAATTATGAAGAAATAAGATTTTTCCTGGACAGAAAATTCCAAGTTAATTTTAAGGAATTTTTGTATTTCTACAAATTATAAAACTGATAGAGGAAAACACAGATATATCTAAAAAATATAAAGTTCATTTAGCTAAACATTCTAGTTGTAAAAGTATATTTAATAACTTAGCATATGTAAGAGGTATAAAATTTCTGCCCAAATAAATTGTTACAACAAATGAATATATCTCAATAAATATTTATTTAACCTTAAGTAACAACTCAGACAATATTAGTTACCCATATGGCACAAGATAAGAAATAAAATGTCATTAAGCTACAGCAATATTTACCCAATAGGTTAATAATTCCTTCATTGTATGCTGCAAACAGTCTAATGGCATCTTTGAACAAGAGCATGAAGGCAGCATTTATTACTCCATTTGTAAGTTCATTACTATTAACCTGGGGGGAAAATTAGAAAAGAAAAATTAGCTAATCTTATGTTTTAAATAACAATGACTTCCTTCAAATTAAAATACAGTGAATTCATATATTTAGATGTATTAAAGAAAAAGACATTTATTTCTTGCAATTAGAGTTACAGCCAAAGAGTGCAAAAATCTTAATCAAAGAGTTTAGATGTTTGTAAAAGCCACAAGCAAACAAACATCCTACATTAAATTTAATTTTGAAATAAATAGTTGAGAACAAAAGTACCCTTAACTCTTGAAATTCATGGGCTATATCTCAGAAGTCTTTTAGTATAAGTTCATTTCAACATTAAATACTTCTACTCGCAAAATAAAGCCCTTTTCTAGATGGATGTTCACTTTGAGTCATGAAGGACTTACTGAATATTTTTACAGCAAAAGGTATTTATTTATTAAACTGGAGGCCCGGTGGACAAAACTTTGTGCACTGGGGGGATGTGGGGGGGGGGAGTGGGAGGGTCCCTCAGCCCAGGCTGTGCCCGCTCGCAGTC
>NW_006285247.1:1504610-1520183 GCF_000327345.1 Myotis davidii | reverse complement strand
ACAATGTTTCTTAAACTGCAGGCTCAGAGGCCGGCAAGGCAGGCAGGGAACATTGCAGTCCTCCGTCACTGAAGCAAGCCAGCCTCATGTTCAGTTTAAGCTGCCTGGTTGCCGGCTGCCATCTTGGCTGGCCGTTAATTTGCATATCGCTCCTGATTAGCCAATGGGAAGAGTAGCAGTCGTACGCCAATTACCATGTTTCTCTTTTATTAGATAGGATGGTTACTACAATCACCAAGGCACTGAGTTAAATAAACTAGGTAGAAGATACTTTTAAATATACTATAGGCCTGGTGCACGGGTTCATGCATGGGTGGGGTCCCTCAGCCTGGCCTGCGCCCTCTTGCAATCCGGGACCCCTCAGGAGATGTCGGACTGCTGGTTTCAACCCGATCCCCACAGGGGCTTGGGCTGGGTACTGCACCACTCTGGCGCATCCCAGTCCTGCTGTGCTCTCCAGCTGTGAGCCCGGTGCCTGGTGCCAGTCAGCTGAGCGGCACTCCCACTGTGGAGTGCACTGACCACCATGGGGCAGCTCCTGTGTTGAGCGTTTGTCCCCTGCTGGTTAGTGCATGTCATAGCAACTGGTTGAATGATCAGTCACTTAGGGTTTTATATATATAGATATACCTTTTCTTAATATTACAGATGAACTGATCTTCAAAATAGTTATAATAATATTAATTTTATCTCATCTGGTTACTGGGAGAATTTGGTTACTGGGAGAATTATATGATATGCTGAGTATCAAGAGCCTAGTGCACATGAATAATCAATATTTATTATTATTGAATTATGCTGTAACAACAAAAAAATCACTTATTTATCTATCAAGAATACAAAAAATAATTTTATTTTCATCTCAAGGAATGAATCAAAAGGATAAGCCAAATTAACTTTTAAGCTCTTTTTTAGAGAACAAGGATATGTAGTACATGAAAATTAATTTGTTAGGTAGGTATATAAAAGCATAAGCACAAAGTTAAATAAATAGGAAGCAACCAATTTGTAAATACATGCAGAATATCTAACAAGGCTGATTTCTATTACGGAGAGAGGATCCTAATAATAAAGCAAGTAACAGATAATTCATATGACCAATAATATGTGAAAAGAAGCTCACCTTTGCTTACCAGGTAAATTAAGATATAATAATAAAATTAAGATATAATAATGAAAATAAGATATAATAATAAAATAAAATAAAAAACTATCCTTTTTTGGAGCACCAGACCAGCAGGTATCAAAATAATCAAGAGAGGTATTATTGGATAAAAATTAAGAAAAATAGGCACCTGTTGACATGTGAATGGCTCAACCCTTTCGGAGTGTAAATTGGCAATAGTTTAAAAGTATAAATGTTTATGTCCTTTGAACCAAATTCTTTTTTTAGGCATTAACCCTACAAAATAGGTTTAAAAATGTGTAGATACACACATTTTCTAACACACACGCAAAATCAGTGTCCCCTCTCTTCTCTGTATCCGCCCCCCCAACTCCCAATAGGCATAACAGGTAAATTGTTACATAC
The DNA here is from genome assembly GCF_000327345.1 of Myotis davidii. Taxonomy (NCBI): domain Eukaryota; kingdom Metazoa; phylum Chordata; class Mammalia; order Chiroptera; family Vespertilionidae; genus Myotis; species Myotis davidii. The sequence goes on along the minus strand of NW_006285247.1, from coordinate 1,518,652 downwards.
AATGAAGTACAATACAAACACTGAAGAGAGTAATTTTATAAAGTGAAAACAAATTACACGGTTGGACCCTCTTCACTATCAAAACCAAAATATCATTCAGTAGTTACATCACTCTCTTGTGTCTTTCTAGTCTAGGGGTTAGAAAACTTTTTTTGTAAGGGCCTGTTTGTATTTTAGACTCTGAAGGCTATATAGTCACTATCACAGCTATTCAACTCTGTTATTACATCGTGATAACAGCCATATGCACTATGTAACCAGTGAGCCTGGCTGTGTTCCAATAATATTATTATTGTAAACAATATTAAATTTCATAATTCTCATCTGTCAAAATACTATTTTTTAAATATTATTTTCAACCACTTATTAAACATGTAAAAATCATTCTTAGCTCACAAGCTGTACAAAAACAGGCAGCAGGTCATAGTCTGATAACCCATTCTAGACTATGAAGCACTTACAGGATTCATTTACTGAATATTTATTGAACAGTATCTATGTATCACACACCTCTGATAATGGGGACACAGTAGAGAAAAAGTAGACTTGGTGCCTGCCCTCAAGCAACTTCAAGACTATCAACAGCAAGAATTAAAGGAAAAAATCAATTTCAGCATGAAATTGCTACGGTTCCATTCACTAACTTGCACTTACAAGCTCTAAAATAAAATGTCTTAAAATAGATGCCTCCCTCCCCCTCAAAGAAAAGACCTGAAAATACTAATATTTAACATATTACACACAAAGACAAAGTTGGAAACTTGGTTCAAGTGATAGTAGTTAAAACAAAAAATCCAGAGAACACAATATCCTTGGGCAATCTCCTCAAAATAGACTGTTACAGGTCTATTTGAACTTCCTTTTATTTCTTAATAATTGAATGCTTTGAGTCCTACAGAAGTGAAATAGTAAGTTGGCTATTCCTAAAGAAAATTGTCATACATTTTTTAAAAATATTTAAAAACCATTATCAAAAGAAAGCAGATTTTCAGATGAACCCCTTAACCTCTCCATCACTTTCTTTAGTTTGTACAGTAAGTGCTTCATATATAAGAACCCATGTATAGAAAACATTTAGGGGGAAAAAGTTACATTGTTGCTGACATGTACTAGTTAAGACCTACAATGGTTGCATCTCTACTAAACATGTAGACTTATTTTCTTGTCATTTTCTAAACAATAGAGTATAACAACTATTTACGCAGCATTATAAGTAATCTAGAGATTATTTAACATTTATGGGAGGATGTGCATAGCTTATATGCAAATTCTAAGCTATCCTATATAATAAAAGCATAATATGCTAAGTGTCTGACTGATCAGTCAACCATTCAGTCGATCACTTGACCAGTCGCTATGATGTGCACTGACCACCAGGGGGCAGACGCTCTGACAGGTAGGTTAGCTTGCTGCTGGGGTCTGGCAGATCAGGACTGGGAGGGCTGGACACGCCCTGGAGCCCTCCCGCAGTCCCTCCCCGGCCGGCCAGCCGGCCCCCATCAGCCCCAAATGGGAATGGGCAAGACAGCTCTGATCAGCCCCGATCACCAACCAGGCCAAGAGACCACGCCTGGGCACGAATTCGTGTATCAGGCCTCTAGTTTTATATAAGGGACTTGAGCATCTGTGAATTTTGTATCCACAGGTGGTCCTTGAATCAATCCCCTATGGATACAGAAGAATGACTGTATACCTCTAATTCTAGAGCTGGAGGAGGACTACCCACAAAATCAGGGTAAATCTAAAACAATTATAAAAATGGAAAGTAAGCCCTAACTGGTTTGACTCAGTGGATAGAGCGTCAGCCTACGGACTGACAGGTCCCAGGTTTGATTCCAGTCAAGGGCATATACCTTGATTGCAGGCACATCCCCAGTAGGGGGTGTGCAGGAGGCAGCTGATCGATGTATCTCTCTCATTGATGTTTCTAACTCTCTATCCCTCTCCATTCCTCTCTGTAAAAAATCAATAAAAAATATATATTTTTAAAAATGGAAAGTAATATGATTTGAGCCCACATTTATAGAAAACACTTAGCCAAATGAAAAATCAGAGTCTGTGAAAATAAAAACCTCAACCAATTATAACATTTTTAAAATCTTAAGTTACAAAAGATTTGTGCAATCAACTTACATTAAAATCGAGAAGGGCATCCATTTGATTTTGAATAATAGGTACAGTTTTTAGGAGTTTTTCTGTGTTCATTGTCCTCATAACTCCATCAGCCCTAAAAAAGAAACAACTGAGTTTGTTATTAAACCTACATTTCAAACTCCCATATGGTTCTCTAAACAGAGAACAAGTTGCTATAAAACATCACATATTTTTGAAGTCATTACTGAGCCTGAAATCTCAAGCATAAATCATAGAGAAAAAACAAAAACAGAAAATATGTCTATCAAGATGCTCATTTAAAACTAAAAAAAAAAAGGTAAAAGAGAATAAAAATCAAAGTTTACATCATACCACCAGGTTTATATAATTTACTTTTTACATGAGGAAATCATCTGATCCTCACATCACACATGTGTATACCAGTAAATAGCAATTTTACTATTTTTTTTAAATTACGAATAAAATAATTGCCTCAAATCACTTAATAGTCAGGATTTAATGGAGCTAGCACTTAAACTCAGGTCTATTTTATTCATTACTCAAATACCAATTGCTTGTTATACAGAAAATTATAACTAAAATAATTTTATTATAAAATAAGACAATTTTACCAAGTCATTCTAATCTGATCATTAAATAAGTGAATATTAAGAGGAATGTTTTTAATAAAATATTTTTTAAGTAATTCCAAAAATATTCCTTTGAATATTTTAGATATTTCTAAACATGAGAAATATTAGCAGTACCAAATAAACTAGAATTTTACAAAACTAGTACCAAAAACACTAGATAAAAAGTACTGAGGCTAAGATATATCACTAATACTAAGTGCTTATTATGTATCAGGCTCCACATTAAGAACTTGCTATGTTTTCCAAATCCTCACAAAAATCCTGTAGATGGCCTGCCCCATTTTATAGGTGGTGAAATTTTAGGTTGTGGGGTTATATGACAGTCTACAGTCAGAGAACTGAACAGTGGTAGGGTCATTATATAAACCCCGCTATATTAGACTTCAAAACAGTGCTTTTTGTAACCTTTTGGCAGAGTAACAAGGCACTTTCAAAAAGTGCGCAAGCTTTTTCTAATTTACAAATAAACCATACTATAACCAGCTGCTCCAACCCTGAGTTACTCTCTTCAATCACAACCCCAGAAGCCAGAAAAGCAACAATAGAGCTTTGTGCTACACAACACTGGACTGCCTTGGGTAGGCAGCTACTGACTAGCTTTAGCCCAACAACTCTCCCCAATAAGGCTAGGTAACCTCTCAAATGCTAAACTACATGGACTGGTACTAGCTGCTGGAGTTAGGAATAGGACACCATTCCCTCATTGTAACCCTTTTTTTATTGTCATCATACACTCATTTTATAAGTCATTATTTGGTCCCCTTTTCATTCCCCCTCTCTCTCCTTGCTGAGGTCACTTTTTATTTCTGGTCACTTCCCCTCCATCACAAGAGACTTAAACTCTGCCTCAGTTTTTCTTAACTTCAACATCAACATGGATAACAAATCCAACATCTTGATCTCAAAGTGCCTTAATAGCAGTTCTTATTCCCATGGTCAGATCCTGAGTTTACTGTCCCAAAAGCCACATCAACCATCCCCCCCCCCCAAATGAAAAAAACAAAAACAAAATTCAGATACCATATCCTATAACAATAACCTTTGAACCTTCTAGCAACCTTGGTCAATTATCCCCCATGACAAACGCTGTTTGACTTCATCATAATTCAATGTACCAAACCCACTATCCACATTGTTCCCATATTTTTACTTCCTTCATCTAGTTTAGAATTCCAAAGATTACTATTAATTCCTCTGTACTCTCTTCTTCCTTTGCAGTCACCTGACAAATTCACAATCCTGGGTGAGCCAACATTTACCTCACCCATGACAGTAAGATGCAGCTGAGTCCTGGTAGAGAAAACCACAAAACTGAGCAAACTGATAAAACTATAACAAATTCATAATCAACTTCAAATGAGGACTCAGCATTGCCAGTAATTCTCTTAGCCTTCTCTGAAATGCCTCTCCTCAGTACTTATACTTCAAACTTCCTTCTCCCACCACTCCCTTCCTTGTATCCCACACCCAACACACAAACTCTCAGCATTTAACTCTCAAAATATATCATTCAGAAATAGAAAATGATAAAGAGAGATTGGCTGGTCATCTTGCCACCAAAACTATATCTATCTGGTCTATTCCTATTATAGTAGCAAAAGTATTTCTTTCTAGCAAATGTAAACACCATTCACACAGGTCCTCTGGATCCCACTCTGTCACATCCTTTAGTTGTCTTCTCTAACACAGCACTGACTGTCCAACAGAACTATCTGCAGTGATGGAAATGTTCTGTATCTGCACCATTCAATATGGTAGCCACTAGCCATAAGTGGCTACTTAGCAACTGTAATGTAGCTGATGCAACAAGGGAAATGATTTTTTAAATTTGATTTTATTTTAATCAGTTTAAATTTAAATAGCCACATGTGGCAAGTAGCTAGCATATTGGACAATGCAGCTTATTAATCTTTTCTTTTATACTAGATCATTCCCATGAACATGCAAGCAAAAGTTTCTAGAATCACCATTCTTTAAACAGACACACACACCACCACCACCACCACTAATCCCGTATTATTCCCTCGCAGAGTCAAGCATACTTCTCAAAAGAGTGGCCACTTCCTCACATTTTGTTCATTATTCAATTCATTGCATTATGAGCCCCACTCCTACCATCCAGTTCAATTTCTCTAGTTTAGGTCATCTAGGTATTCCATGTTGCTTCTCCAATGGGTACTTACCTAATATTATCTGACTAGACTTCTCAGCATCATTCAAGTTTTCTTCGTTCTTGTAATATTCTACTCTCTCAGCATCTCTTATATAATTCCCTCTGTTTTCTTCCTACCTCAGGATCACTTTCCAATCTCTTTTGTTGGCTCCTCATCTTTTATCCATCCTCTAAAACAGTTGTATATCTCAAGGTTTTCTGGACCCTCTTCTCTCATTCTGAATTTATGCCCCAGGTAAGCTGTCCTTCCCAAGACAGAAATTAGCAAAATGCCATTGACAAATTTATATTCCCAGAGTAGAATTCTCAAGTTCCAAGTTAGTATATTAACTGCCTACTTGATATCTCAACTTGTACAAATCACTCAAAACTAGTATTTCCAAAACTAAATCCTTACTTTTTAGTACTACACCTTACCTTATACCACTCCCCAGAATCTTCCCTGTAAACAGTGCCATGTACCCTATGACTTATGCCAGAAACTGTGGGGATATTTCTGATTCCTCCCTCTCTCACTAGCCTCCACATCATTTCTTCCCAGAGAACTTTAAATTTTTTAATTAAGAAGAATCTTAACAATTATTACATGATTATATCAGACTTCAAAAACCACAAATAATTCACAATCCCACATGCTTGAACATGATTCAAATCAAATGTATGACAATTCACACTCCATGCAGAGCACAGGTTCTTATGACTTTTTAAATAGATTACAATTAAATTCAGATACTTGCTTCCCAAATATAACAGCAATGGGTTAAAGGCTAATTATCCATGTCCTTATTCACATACAATATCTTGATTAATTTACACAATGTCTTGTTACTTTGAACTGTACTAATTTAGAATTCAAGATAATTCAACATAATACTTCCAAATAGAATGTTAAACAAACAAATAAAAATGAAGAGTCCAATGTTTAACCAACTAAAAAGACAAATCTATGGGCAATTTACTGGATCTATTTTTCTTTTTTGGGGGGGAGGGGTCTATTTTTCATTGAACCATTTAATGTACTGTTTACAAACTCATCTAGTCATCTTTTCGAAAACTATTAAACATCCACCATGTCAGTGGTTCTCAACCTTCCTAATGCCGCGACCCTTTAATATAGTTCCTCGTGTTGTGGTGACCCCCAACTTCATTGTTACAAATTGAACATAATTAAACCATAGTGATCAATCACAAAAACAATATGTAATTATGTATGTGTTTTCTGATGGTCTTAGGCGACTGCTGTGAAAGGGTCGTTCGACCCCCAAAGGGGTCGCGAACCATAGGTTGAGAACCGCTGCACTATGTTTCGGCACTCTGGAAAGTCCTAAATGTATGAACATGGCACGACTATACTCTCATGGGTGTGAGCATGTCATATAAAATTTAACAACAGAAATGAGGCTTCCTCAAAGAAATGTCAGCGTGAATTCTTGAAAAATAACTAAGAATTTGTCAGAATAACAAAAAAGACCTTTATAAAAGTACAGTTGGCCTTGAACAATGCAAGGGGGTTAGGGAACATAACTTGTACTTCAGTACTAGTGGGGACTGGCTCTAGGACACACATCCCCGCCATGAATACCAAAACCCACAGACGCTAAACTCCCTTATATAAAAACTAATTAAAATACAAGCAAAGGACTTGAACAGACATTTTTCCAAAGATATACAAATGGCCAATAAGGACATAAAAAGACACTTAACATTATTACCCATCAGGGAAATGCGAACCAAAAAAATCATAATGATATACTACTTTATACCCACTAGGATGACTATAATAATAATAAAAAAATAACAAGTATTGACAAGAATGTGTGGAAATTGAATCCACATATATTGCTGGTAGTAACATAAAACAGATCAATTGCTTTAAAAACAAAATGAAACAGTTTGGCAGTTCCTCAAGAAGCTAAACATAAGAGTTACCATATAACCCAGCAATTCCACTCCTAGATACATACCCAAGAGAACTGAAAAGATTCCACAGAAAAACTTTTTCACCAATGCTCATAGCAGCACTAATCCTAATAGCCAAAAAAGTAGAAACCATTCAAACGTCCATCAGCTAATGAAAACAAAATGCAGTATAATCCATACAACAGAATATGATTGAGCCATAAAAATAAGTACTGATCCATCCTAAAACAAGGATGCTAAAACTTGAATACATTAGGCTAAGTTAAAGAAGCCTGACACAAAAAGCCACATATTACATGATTCCAGCAGGAAAAAAAAAAAAGACATAGGAACCATAAAAAAGAACCAGTCAGAAATGAAAATACAATAACTGAAATGAAAAATACATTAGAAGGAATCAACACCAGATTAGATGAAGAACAGAATCGAATCAGTAATTTGGAAGTCAAGACAGAAAAACAACCCAATCAGAGCAGCAAAAACAAAAAAGAATTTTTCTAAAATGAGGATTTTTAATGAATCTATGGGACAATTAATCTATAAATCAAGTGTAACAGTTGCATTATAGATGTACCAGGAAGAGAAGAAAAAGAGCAAGGGATTAAGAATCTATTTGAAGAAATAATGACTGAAAACTTTCCTAACCTAGTAAAGGAAAAAGACACACAAGTCCAAGGAAGCTCAATACAAGTTCAAGAAGCTGATAAGAGTACCCCACAAGATGGAACCCAAAGAGGCCCCCACCAAGACACATCATACTTAAAATGTTAAAGACAAGGATAGAATCTTAAAAGCAACAAGAGAAAAGCAGCTAGTTACCTAAAAGGAAGTGCTAATCAGATTGCCAGCTGATTTCGCAACAGAAACTCTGCAGGCAAAAAATATTCAGTGATGAAAACCAAGGACCCACAACCAAGATTACTCTATCCAGCATGGCTATCATTTAGAATTGAAGGTCAGATAAAAGAGCTTCCCTGACAAGAAAGAGCTAACGGAGTTCATCGCCATCAAACAAGCAATACAAGATATGTTAAAGGGACTTTTTTAAAGAAAAAGATAAAAAATATGAATAATAAAATGGCAATAACTACATATCTATCAACAATTACTTTAAATGCAATGGATTAAATGCTCCAATCAAAAGACATACAGTGGCTGAAGAGATAAGAAAACAAGACCCTTACACATACTGTATACAAAAGACTCACTTCAGATAGAAAGGTATACAGACTGGAAGTAAAGGGATGGAAAAAGATATTTCATAAAAATGGAATAAAAAGAGCTGAGATAGTAATACTTGTATCAGACAAAATAAGACTTTAAAACAAAGGCTACAAGAGACAAAGAAGGGCTCAGGAATTCCACTTCTGGGTATTTTTCTGAAGAAATCCAAAACACTAAATCAAAAAGACATATGCATCCAATTTGTTCATTACAACATTACTTACTATACCCAAAATATGGAAGCAACTTAAGAGTCCATCAACAAATGTATGTATGGATAAAGTAGTGGTGCATATATACAATGAAATATGATTCAGCCAAAAAAAAAAAATAAAGGAATGAACTCTTGCCATCTGAGACAACATGGATGTACCTTGAGGGTATTGTGCTTAGTGAAATAAATTAAAGACAAATGCCAGATAATTTCACTTATATGTGAAATCTAAAAAAAATTTTAAAAATAAATGAATAAGTAGAACAGAAACAGATTCATAGATACAGAGAACATTTTAATGACTGTCAGATCAGAGGGGTGTTGGGAGGGGTGGGTGAGTGAAAAAGATAAAGGGATTTAGAAGTACAAACTGGTAGTTAGAGAATAGCGATGATGATGTAAGGTATAGCAGAGGGAACATAAAGTAGTTGTATCAGGGTGATCACTTTGTAAGTTATAGAAATGCCTAATCACTGGTTTGTACACCTGAAACTAACATATTACATGTCAACTGTAATTAAAAAATAATTTTAAAATGTTATGTTTTTGGATTTGATAGTAATGATGTTGGACAACTTTGTAAATACACTAAAAACCACTGAATTTAAAATCCTCAATACAGCACATTTTAGGTTATGTAAATTCTATCTCAATAAAGCTGTTACCAAATTTAAAACTCCTAGTGCAAAAAGTATCTGTTGTACATTTTCAAGGAAATTTGAAGTTCAAATTTTTTCAACTGGTCTGATATTCCATAATTCATAGTCTGATATTTTTTATGATTTACATTTATAAATATTCAAATCTATTGGATGTCAAGAAAAAGAAAAGAAATGAAGCTTAACTCACCCTCTTTTCACTTTTGTGAAATCAAATGCAACTTGTCTGTATGAAACTGCTTTTTCATTTAGATATCTACTATACCGCCTAATAAATGTAGACATGTCATATCCTGTAAATAAAAAAATAAAAAAGGTTTTCATAAATTATTAAAATCCAAATTTGCTTAAGAAACCAACTCATTTCATCCAATGGCCATGTCTTGATATTCCAACTCAATTTTGTGATGTAAATGTAATGACTAATGAAAAATATCACATTAAAATCTCAACGACTTAACATTTTAAGTCAGGTATGTCACATGTGGCTTTGAAAAAACCTTCCCCCATAGAATTTCACTAAAATAATTGTGCTTCTGATCATCATTCCTATCTTTTACTTATTAGGAATTAGAAAAATACGTTCTACACTACTTGACAACCTCATAACTCAAATTTAATGCGACATGGAATCACAACCCCACACATCAAATCATTAAGCACTTTTATAATTTTCATACCTAAGAAATTATTAGTTGTTTATTATTTAGAACAACCATTACCCTTGTATGCCAACCTTATTAAAAACTACAGAAAATAAGTGTATATGGTACAACAGAATGTCAATATGCAAGTTTAAGGCATAACAACAACAAAATTTATGTTTTCAATAAAACTTTCTAAATGAGCCAGCCCTAGCTAAATTGTCTCAGCAGAGAGAGCATTGGCCAGGGGACTAAGGGTGGAGAGTTTGTTTCTCGTCAAGGGCAGGTACCGTGGTTGCAGGCTCCAACCCTGGCCCCAGTCAAAAGTAAACAAGTATTGAACTGGACAGTCCCTAACCCCAAAACAGCTAGTCACTAAATTCTATTGAAGTTTTTCTCCACAAGAGCCACAATTCAGGTTCTCACTAACTCTCCACTAGATGATCGGAATGATGGCCAGAATGGTCTTGATGTCTTCAAGACTTTATCCACTCTAATCCAACCAGCACTGAGCTATGATGCTTTCTTTATTACACACATTTCCTCTACCCTCAGCCCTCAACTCAAAAAAATTTTGATGGTTTCTCTTTGCTTTACAAAATCCCAACTCTATCAAATCCTTCTGTGCCTAATTTTGGCCCCAAACAGCTTCTTGAGGGCTATCTGCCACTACATATTCTCCAATACATCAATCACACATTCTACTCACAATCACCTGTTCTATAAATCTCAAATACCCTATGTTCTTTTACATCCATGTATACCTGTGTACTTTGTGTAAGCCAACTCTTCCATCCATTTTTCAAAGCCCAGCACAAATATCACCTTCTCTAAAGACATTTCCCAGGTAAAGCCTTACTGCTGGATATTCCCAAGTCATTTGGTATATCTTTTATGAGGTTCTTCCTAGAGTTGGCATTCTATAATGCTAATGAACTAGTTCTGGAAATAAGTACAACAGATCCTATTAAGACAGAATGTGCCCTTCTGGTGTTGCTCAGTGGTTGAGCATCGACCTTATGAACTAGAAGGTCATGGTTCAAATCCTGGTCAGGGCACATGCCCAGATTTTGGGAGGGAATGGAGAAGGCAGCTGATCAATCAATCTCTCTCATTATTGATGTTTCTATCTCTCTCTCCCTTTTCTCTTTGAAATCAATAAAAAAAAATATATTTTCAAAAGACAGAGTGTGCATGGAAGGCTACAACACCAGATTACAGCAATTTCAAGTCACTAAATTAAAAGTGAAATAAGAAAATAACAGATGTATCAATGAGCAATTCATCTGAATAAAATACCTTTGCTACTAAATATATAATATTCCTGACTACATTTTTTTTGGAATAAAACAATAACATTAACAATGGAAGCAGACATGTACATAGTGTTTCTTGTTGTCAAGCATTGTTTTAAGCACTTTGCATTTATTAACCAGGCTAAGCCTCATAACAATCTTATAGCATAGGTGCTATCATTATTCCTGATTTTACAGACCCAGAGGTGAAGTAACTTGCTCAAGTTCATATAGCAAGTATGTGGTACCGATGGGTTGCAAACCTAGGCAGTTCAGTTCCAGAATCCATGCTCTCAAATTATTACCCTATACTGTTTTGCAAAGAACTTTGGGCATCAACTTGTAAAGTCAATTTTAAGCTTCACATTAAAATACAGTTTTTTTCTTCGCTACAACTACTAAAATAAGGTTCCTCTACAGCACATGTTCTAAAAGACAAAAGGGTTCAACTCTGCAGAAATCATTACACAGGGGCACTCTATAAGTAAGTTGTCTTTACCTTGTAATCCACTTTTATCCAAAAAATTGCTTAAGTTAAACAATGTGTTTCTTGAAGCCAAATACTGAATAAAACGCTGGAAAAACAAAAACAAATAATTATGTCAAATTACTTGTTATACTACCATCTAACAAACTGTAATTTGAGAATCAGGGAGAAAAGCGGTTAACATATTCCATTAAGCTTATCTAGTTTAAATTTATCATTCTCAGTCTTCCTATTAACTAGTTAGCAAACCTAAAAACACGTGTATTTTTCACTGGCATATAGGAAATTTGTTAAGGACTAATGCCCACAGCCATTTAAACCAAAATAAAAAGAAACAGGCACATGTAAATCGAAATCTGTAATTTTGTCCTTTTTTCCAGCATATATGGACTACAGCTAATCATACTCAGGAGGCATCTAACTTTTTTAAAAAACAAAAATACTTATAATCATACAAAAGAACAATATTATAGACAATCTCTTACCCACTGTCCAGATTAAACACATTAAAATATTCATTTTAGAGCATCTTAGAGAGTCAGAAATTACAGGCTATTGAAGACACACACCTTTAATCCCATTCCCCCTTTCTCCCTCTTCGGAGGCAATCACTTTTCTGAATACCTATATGTCATTCCCACATTTTTATAATTTTACTACATATATAAGTATCTATAAACTCTACATAATTTTGTTTTCTATTTTAATTTTATAGAAATATCATACTATACTTTTCTAATATGCTTGGTAACAACTTTTCTCTAAGAATTATTCATTTAATTTATGTAGATCTAGCTCATTCATTTTAAATGTTCTAGTATTTCAATGAACATAAGATTATGTATTAATTTCTTATGGATACTATAATTCTTGCCAATTTCACTATTATTAACTACTAGAGGCCTAGTACATGAGATTTGTGCACTGGTGGGTCCCTCAGCCCAGCCTGCGCCCTCTCACAGTCCGGAAGCCCTGAGGGGATGTCCGACTGACAGCTTAGGGAGCAGGCCTAAGCCTCAGTCGGACATCCTTAGCGCTGCTGCGGAGGCAGGAGAGGCTCCACTACCTCTGCGCTTGCCAGCCTTGAGCCAGGCTTCTGGCTGAGTGGCGCTCCCCCTGCATTGAGCGTCTGCTCCCTGGTGGTCAGTGCACATCATAGTGACCGGTCGTTCTGCCATTTGGTCAATTTGCATATTGAACTATTATTATATAGTATGTTTGACATCTTTGTACTTGGTTTCCATGTGCAAGTGTATAAGAGTTTCTCTTGATACATAGTTAAGGATGAATTGTTGGGTCAGCATATATGTAAAAGTTCACATTCTCTAAATGCTCTCCAAAGTGCTTACCACAGAACATTATCTTAACTTCCCATTATATACAACCTCAAAAAAAAAAAGAGCTAAAGCAACTCCTTTCAATTTCACTTCTTCTTAGGATTTCCTTTTTTTTTTAAGTATGCAGAGGGGGTTACCATCAATTAGGATGTATTCCATTCCTCTCAATTCAATCTTGTTGATCTGCGATCACCCTAAATAAACCAATCAAAGACTCACCTTTCATCACTTATCCTAAAATAACCTGTTCAAATGGCAATATTAGACTCTGATTTTCGTAAGTTTTGATAATTCTTTTTTGCGATGATCTATCCTATGCATTATAAAACATTCAGAAGCATCCCTGTCCTCTATTCATTAGGTGCTAGTTGCACTCCTTCCAGTTGTGACAAACGTCCCCTGGGTGGGGGGAATCATTCTCCTCCTTTGCCCTAGTTGAGAACCACTGGCATTCCGAACACTGCAGCACAGTAAGATCCTATGCATACTCTCTCAAAAGACTAATAACAATTGCCAACGTGAAAACCTGAGGGTTGCATAAACTAGCACAAAAAATGAACAGAGTACTGAATTTGTCTTGGCTGCTTAAGGGAAACTAAACATGAGTTTATCTAGAGTAAAAACCATACTAAAATGCTATCTTTCTCTTCCTGTCAGTCAATTGTAAGGAAAGACAGTAAATGCCTTTATCAAGGTTTTGCTTCTAGTATTATCATCTCATTTACAGCCTCTTTATCTGGCATTGCAGTTGGTTATGTTTGTAGCTTTTTCTTTTTAAAGAATAAACTACAGTTGACCCTTGAACAATGCAGGGGTTGGAGTGCCAACCCTGAGAGCAGTCAAAAAAAATACACCATAACTTCTGACTCCCCCAAAACTTAACTACTATTAGCTACTGTTAACTGGAAGTCTTACCAATAAGAAACAATCAAACACATATTTTTATGTTATAGGTATTATATACCATACTAGAGGCCTGGTGCACAGATTCATGCACTGGTGGGGTCCCTCAGCCTGGCCTGCACCCTCTCGCAATCCGGGACCCTCGAGGGATGTAGTAGTGCGCGATGTGGCAGGTGGCTGGGGAGGAACCCGAGACCAGGCCAGGCACCACACAACTCCCATTCATCCTGGTCCTGCTGCGCCTGCTGCCTCCACCACTTAGTAGCGCTGCCATGAAGGTGGGAGAGGCTTGTGCCGCCACAGCAGCACTTGCCAGCTGTGAGCCTCATGTCTGGGGCCTGTTGGTCAACTGAGCAGTGCTCCTGCTGTGGGAGTGCAGTGTGAGTGTCTGCCCCCTGGTGGTCAGTGCGCATCATAGCGACCGGTCTACCAGTCGCTT
>NW_006285247.1:1500068-1504341 GCF_000327345.1 Myotis davidii | reverse complement strand
TTGCATCCATTTTCCTTCCTTTAAAATCTTTCTCATTGCTTGTAAATGATCGGAAATTGTTTGCTGAGCAATGTTTAATCTTTCTGCAAGTTGTTTTAGAGTTTGACATGCATCTTCATCCAATAATGCTGTAATTGTCGGTCTTCAAACTTTTTCAGTTGACCTGGATGTTCTTTGTCTTTCACACTGAAATCATCACTTTTAAAGCGTTTAAACCGTTGTTCAGAATTATTTTGAGATGGAACATGTTCACCATAAGCTTACAGAAGTATTCAGCAGCACTTTTCTTCAAAATAAAGTAATGAATTGTAACTTCCCGCAAATGCTCTTTTTTTGGCACGAAATTTGATATTTTTAAGTGTAAAAGTATCTATGATGTTAACACCTTCAGCAAAGTTGACATGAAGTTTTGAAGACTTCCAGAAGTATTCAGCAGCACTTTTCTTCAAAATAAAGTAATGAATTGTAACTTCCCGCAAATGCTCTTTTTTTGGCACGAAATTTGATATTTTTAAGTGTAAAAGTATCTATGATGTTAACACCTTCAGCAAAGTTGACATGAAGTTTTGAAGCTTGTTGTCAATACAATAAAATAGCATACATATAAAATCGCATATATACCAACATATGTATAACTCCACCTACTGAAAAAAATCTGCATTATTAATCGGTACACCTAGTAAGTCCATGTTGTTCAAAAGTCGACTATATATATATATTTTAAAAGTTAAAAGTACATATAAACCTGATATTCTTTCGATTAAATGATCATGATCGTAAGTAAACACATTACAGATAAATTTACCCTAGTTAAGATCAAAATGTTTCAAGTTACATTGAAATGAATATATCCAAGCATTTCTACTGACTCTGTATACTGGGTATAATGAATTAGAAAGCAATTGAGTAACATATGGCAATATATGTCCTAAAGATGGTCATGCCTATTGACTAAGTAATCATTTACAGGTAACACTAATGGAAATAATGATTAAAACTTAAAAATTACAAATAAACGCAGTCAATGAATGTTAAAACACTGAATAATAAAATTTAAATTTTCTAGCAAAGGGAACAGTTAAGAAAATCATAGAGTATATGATCAACTATGTAATAACTAAAGATAAATACAAAGAATATAGAACATGGTGATGCTTATGATGCAATATTTTTAAAAAACTAAACAATATTACATCTAGATACAGCTATAAAAATACTTTCGGACGAGGACCAAAATAAACAAACACACCAAAATGTGCAAATGGGTCTGTTGCAATGACAAAGTTGTAGGTAAATACCTGTTTTAATTCTGAATTTTAATAAAGCTCTATTGGTATATGTCAAAGATGACAGAAAAGTCTCATGACCAAAAAGCTCAAAATAATGAATGAGTAAAGTGATGGATGTCAGAAAGTCTTTGGGCTCAGTCGACCTATGAACCAAGAGGTCATGGTTCGATTCCCAGTCAGGGCACATGCCCAAATTGCAGGATCGATCCCCAGTGTGGGGCGTGCAGGAGGCAGCCAATCAATGATTCTCTCTCATCACTGATGTTTCTCTCTCTCTCCCTTCCTCTCTGAAATCAATAAAAATACATTAAAAAAAGTTAAGTCATTGTGCTCAGAAGTCTAATACCAATGACTAAAGCCCCTCCCCATCTCTATGGAAGTTATTTCCCAGTAGGCAGCATTTTTCTAAGGTACATACCAATGTGGACTTGTCTAGTTCCATGCAAATGTTTTTTTAACACAATTTTAAATGTTGCTTTTAACAGAATTGTAGAAGTATACTGAGAAAGTCATTTAAGGTAAGAACTCAAAAGTGAGTTCCTAGACTTGCATAGAAAAAAAAGGTGATTCTCTCCAAACATTAAACTGAAAAAGCTTGTGCATCTTATTCGTTCCCCTTTTGGGTAAGAGAGACTTCAGATACACATCTTGCCTCTGCTGAAGAAGGCATTCTTCAATCAGTCCTTCTAAGCAAAAGGCCATCACTCCCATGAATTAGGCAAAGTGCTTCCACAGACACTATATGAGATCAGACAAATCTGACTGGTCTGTAGTAAAAAAGCAACTGGATATAGACAAACATATAGTCCATATACAAGGCCTGCAAAGACTAGTGCCATTTACAGAACCCATTTCTAGGCATTCATCTTTGCTTCTTGATCCCATTATTGAACCCCTCTGTGCTCTGACCCACTTTCTGCTTTCTCGCTTACAAGCCATCTTTGTCCATATTATACAATTATTTTTTCCTTAGGCACCTTGCCCTTTCCACCTATATTACTCAGTTGCTGAAGCCATTCCTGAAGTTTCAGGGTGAGAAAATGAACAATCAGTCCACACACCAGTATGCTTGTTAACCAAAAATTCTGCTTACCTCATTTCCATATACCATCAAATGATGAGTTGTAATGAGAGATTTGAAGACCACTACCCAACTACTGTTAGTAGTTCTTTCAAATAAACTGTCTGCCAACTGTGGGATGTTCACATTCATCTCATTTGTGCACTGAATTAAGTCTGCAATAAAAAGAAAAAAGATTAATTTATTCGCTGGCTTTAGTTTACTGTTAATGCCACATTTGCATACTAACAGATGAAAGATCTAACAGAGTAAAGCAACAATAGGTAGTTTGGAAAAGTTGTAAAGAACCTCTCAGAAGAAGAACTGAGACCACTATAATCTACCTGAGAAGTAAACATGGTATGATTAGAATCACATAAATGATCAATAATACCAGAAAGTAAATCAAACTCCCCCACAGAGTAATTCAACCTCAATATTTTTATTTATCTCAAAGGAAATTATTTCAAAGCCTTAAGGAACTTTCAGTTTTTTTAACTACTGATAAACATTCAGAGTTACTATTATTCATCCCTACCTTTTAAAAAACTTTTAAAGAAATCATGTATGTGGAAGTATGAACAAGCTGAAGGTCCTAGAATACTGTTTGAACTAACAAAGATAACAGATATGTTGTATGGTCTCTGAGAGAGTAGAGTGATTCTCATTCTTTTCTCCCATCCATTATACTGAGTTGTCTCAAATATCAGCTGATAGCAGCTAGCTAACACTGACAAAACTGAAAAATGGACTGAAGTTTCTTATTGCAATAAATTTCCAAATAAGAAACAATCCGGGAATTCTACTAAATATTACCCTGAAAAAGTTAAGACAAAAGTTCTAATTTTATATTTCAAATTAGAAAACATTACTATAAAGTATTCTAATATACAATTTTTTAGCACCAAAACGAAAAAAAAAAACACACCCAAAAAATGCTCTTTAAGACCACAAAGTTTCACTCCCAATCTGCTTAAGAGATTATTATTGGCAAATTCAACAAAAGAGAAAATACAAAATATGATCCAATTTAGAGAATAGAAAGAAGACCAAGAAATGAATTGTTTTACTTTTAAAGTATACAAAGTATCTATAAGTATTTTAGTTGTGACTACCATAAAGGGGGACAAATTTGAAGTTATTCATTACTCACTAGCAGTTTGCCCATTTTTAATCTTCAGTGAATAATGATTAATTATGAATTCAAGTGACCTAACTTGGCCTTGATTGCTAGCAAGAAGTATCAATGTAACTAAGACCAATTATCTACTTATAATCTTTCAAAAATGTTTGTTCTAACAGGTCCAATTATTATACAAAGTAACATTTGATAAGCAAATCCATTTTTGATAAGCAGTTACCCTGGCCAACAATGCTTAAAGAACAAAGCACAACAGTCAGACAGAGTGCCATGGAACAGAAGCATGACAAGGCTTTCATAATTCAGACTACTGCAACAAAATTACATAGCACATTCAGCCTGCTGTGTATGGTTCAGCTCCTAATAGTAAGAAACAGAATATGATCTCTGCCTTCTCTGAATCTTTTTGAATAGTACTTTATACTCATCTTATGGCACTGAAAATATACTGCATTTGCCTTATTTCCAAAGTTAAGTTTTCTTTGCCTCTCAAAATGTAATCTACTAAGGGCAAGGCCTATCTAACTCTTGCTTGTGAATTCTTTAAAACTGCAAGCACAGTTGTCAAGTTCTGAACAAAATTATAAGTTATATTCCTAGCCTTTTTCCAATTTTTTTTACATAATCTAATTTCCTATATCCTTACAGAAATTGTCTTTATAATCCATTCAGTTCTTAAAAATAATAGTTAATTCCTCATGGTCACATCAACAGTAATTTTACTCTTCAGGATCTTATTTTAATAGTTTTTTTAAAAAAAAATTTTTTTACTGATTTCAGAGT
>NW_006285247.1:1491275-1500008 GCF_000327345.1 Myotis davidii | reverse complement strand
GGGGATGGAGCCCACAACCCAGGCATGTGCCCTGACTGAAAATTGAACTGTGACCTCTTGGTTCATAGGTCAACGCTCAACCACTAAGCCATGCCAGCCGGGCTTATTTTATTAGTTTTCAAAATTCAACCTGTCACAAAATTTCTTGTCACAATACTGCCCCAAATGTATTCCTATCTCTGTGTGTGTGTGTATATATATATATATATATATATACTCCCTGAAGTCCATCAGTATCAAGCCTCCTAAACCTCCACCAATTCCACTTTCTCCTCTTCATCCTACTACCATTGCCAAAGCCAGAGTCCAAATCTTACTTACTTCTGAACCAGAGTATACCACTTCTCCTGGAAGCATTCAAAAATTGGGGAAATTATAATGCTCATTGAGGGGCACTAGCCAGGTTTGACTCAGTGGACAGAGTGTTGGGCAGGTATCTCATTGCAGGCTCCTGGCCCTGGTCAGGGGCATGTGGGAGACAGCCAATCGATGTGTCTCTCTCACACTGGTCTCTCTCTCTTCTCTCCCTCTCCATTCCACTCTCTTAAAAAAATAAATAAATCAATGGAAAAAATATCCTCGGGTGAGGATTAAATAAGTCCTATATACTAAAACCCTAAGATGCAAATTGAACAGGAGAACGACCCGATGCTATGACATACACTGACCACCAGCGGGCAGACGCTCAATGCAGGAGCTGCCCCTGGTGGTCAGTGCGCTCCCACAGGGGGAACCCCACTCTGCCAGAAGCTGGGCTCACAGCTGGCAAGTGCAGTGGTTGTGGCCGGAGCCTCTCCCACCTCCACGGCAGTGCTAAAAACCCCTTGGGGGATGTCCGTCTGCTGGCACTTAGGCCCAGTGGGCAGGCGAACATCCCCTGAGGGGTCCTGGACTGCGAGAGGGCGCAGGCCAGGCTGAGGGACCCCCCCATTCCAGTGCACAAATGTTGTGCACCAGGCCTCAAGTAAATAAAAACAATGCTCACTGAGGAGTTTTATTGGCAAATATTAAGAGTGAAGGAAACTGTTCTGCAATGTACAGTTAGCACTCCACAATTAAAAACCTGCTCCACCCCACTGAGAAATATTGGACTGACTGATCTTTACTTTTAGTGACAACTGATTTGGGGACTCACCCACCCCACACACAACACTGATCTACAACACAACACTGACTGTCACGGCTTAATTTCAATGATTTCCTCACTGCTTAAAGGATAGCACAGATTTCATCCTTGTCAATATCCTATTTGAATCTGTTTCCAACACAAACACACTTTACAGTTTTCTGTCATGTACGTTGCTGTTTTACACCCAAACCTTTCCATTCTTGCTCATTCTTCATAACGAATGCATCCTCCCCCTCTATGAGGTCTTCCCCTTCACAGACTAAGGCCTCCACAGTCATTAAAGCTGGCACATAATTCTACACTATAGAATTACTCTGCACTATAATTATTTACTTCTAAATCATTCTCTTCTACTAGATTGAGAAAACTGAAAAGGAGCCTGCAAACATTTTTGTTAGCAATTTCCATGCTATTCATCACAGAGCTAAGTAAACTGCTACATTAGTCAGATAGAGCCTGGTCTTAAATAAAGCCAAACGTATATATTTCAGTTTCAACTATAGTATATTGTATTAAAATTAAAGGCCCGGTGCACAAAATTCGTGCACTCAGGGGTCCAGCCTATGCCCTCTTGCAGTCCGGAAGCCGACGGGGAGTGGGCCTAAGCCATCAGTCAGACATCCTTTAGTGCTGCTGTGGAGGCGGGAGAGGCTCCCGCCGCCGTCGCTGTGTTCGTCAGCTGTGAGCCTGGCTTCTGGCTGAGTGGCACTCCCCTTGTGGGAGCACACTGACCACCAGGGGGTAGCTCCTGCGTTGAGCATCTGCCCCCTGGTGGTCAGCACGCATCATAGCGACCAGTTGTTCCGTGTTCGGTTGATTTACATGTTAGCCTTTTATTATATAGGATATATGTTACATTTCCTTTGTGATCAGCTCTCCCCTAGCATCACTCTGCTTCAGTTATACTGCTGTTTCCTTTGAATTCCCTCCAG
Source organism: Myotis davidii (assembly GCF_000327345.1). Taxonomy (NCBI): domain Eukaryota; kingdom Metazoa; phylum Chordata; class Mammalia; order Chiroptera; family Vespertilionidae; genus Myotis; species Myotis davidii. The sequence goes on along the minus strand of NW_006285247.1, from coordinate 1,497,947 downwards.
TAAGCCAAGTACTCTTACCTCAGGTGCCCAGCACTGCTTTTCCTTCTGCCTAGAACACTTTTCCCGGATATCTATACTCTTTGCCCCCTCACTTTAATTCTAATAGATCTTTGCACAAGTGTCACCTTACTAGATAAACATCTCTGAATATTTACAAAAAAATAACAAAGCCTCAGGATATTCCTCTACCTCCAAACCCTCACTATACCCTCTAACTTATTTACTCTGCTTTATTTCTCTCCAAAGCACTTATTACCTAACTCATCCTAATTTATTTAAAGGCTTTCTATCCCACTTAAAATATAAATTCCATGTGGACAGAGCTCTGTTTTCCTCTCTGCTATATCCCCAAAGGCCTAAATAGTGCCTTGTGTACTGTGACCACTCTTACTTTTTGAATAAATCATTTTTTTAGTATGCATACAGACAATCCTAACATGAGTTTTCCTTTAAAAAAAAAAAAAGCATCCAAGTGTTAATTTTTACATAGACTAAACCAATACTATCTGCACAACTATCTGCACAACCTGCTCTTCTCAAAAGATTGAAAAAAAATCTGAGCCCATTACATGTGAAAATTTCCAAATTTCAAGTTAAGATATAACAAATAAATATTTTTATTATAATGCTCATGAAAACAACTAGAGGCTTGATGCACAAAATTCATGCACAGGGGGAGGAGGACTGTCCCTCAGCCCGGCCTGCATCCTCTTGCAATCGAGGGCCCCTCAGGGATGTCAGGCCTAAACCGGCAGTCAGACATCCCTCTGACAATCCGGGATGCTGCATGCACCAGTGACCATACTTTTCTTGCTGTTGTATGGGCAGCTACTTTTTTTCCCCCCCTGATTATAAAAAGTAGTGCATAATATGATCCTTCTGAGGCAATAGTACCATTTTCCCCATCTTATGGGTGGAAAAACTGAAGCAGAAAGAAGTTGTTACTGGCTTTGTCACACAGTTATTAAGTGTCAGAATCAGGGCTGACCACAAAATGTGCAAGCCAGAGTCCATGCATGTTATCGCTGCATCATCCTGTTTTTTCAGTGTTAGAGTAGCCTCGCCAGGTTTTAATTTTTAAATCTAAGAGACTGTTCCCAATATACAGAGTAGGATCCCTAGGTCTGGCCAGCGATGAGGGCCATCTGTGGGGTGACCAGTGGGCAGAGTGATCAGGGACCCCCGCTGGCACCTGCCTTGGCTGGCAGGCTGGCAGCCTGGCGCTGCCTGCTGGCCAGCCCCGTCCCCCGACTGCTGCTGCCGCCAGTTGCCTCCCTCCCGGGGGCAGACGCTCAATGCAGGAGCTACCTTGGTGGAACAGATATCCACCAAGAAACAGCTACCTCCTGCATTGAGCGTCTGCCCCTGGTGGTCAGTGTGTGTCATAGCAACCAATCGTTCCACCAGTCGGTCAATTTGCGTATTAGGGTTTTATTATATAGGATGTTTTAGAAATGGCCACATAAAAGTTAAATAATTTCAGACACTAAAATATAACAATTCACATATAACAGGGTAAATGAAATGAGTTCATGCTGACATTATGAATCCAGCATAGACCAAATGCAAAGCGAAAGTTATACAAATATTACTGAGAGAAAAAAAACTAAACAGTTACACAAACTCTGTAGGACATACTTTCCCATAGTATTTAACTCAAGCAAGTCATTTTCTCCATGCAGTAATTTTACCTCCACACAATGTTTCTACTATAGTAACTTGAAAATGCTTCCAAGTCTGAGCTCCAACAACTCAGGAAGGAAATGTTTTCCCCACCTCTGACTAACCAAAAGCAAACTGTTCCAAAGAAAAGTCCAGCATAACCCAGGAACCTTCATAGCTATTGCTTTTTCCACTCTCACTCCAGGAGATTTCATTTCTTAAAAAGCACAAACTTGGTATTAAACTTTCCTTACCAATCGAAAGGGTTCCAAAGTAAAAAATACATCTTATGTTTTGTTTTAGCTGATTAACCTTAAGAATATAAAAAATGAAATACCTTCTTGAATATTACATTATTAACAACTCTTAAACTCCACACTAAAATAACTACTTCATGATCAATAGGGTCTTTGCTTTAGGTCAAGAAGAGAATTCATGTGGATTTCTAATATTTAAGGATAGGAAGAAACTAGACCTACCATGGAAACAAAGAGCAATTTTTCAAACAGAGATGACAGAAGGAACTAATCCCCACTATACAAAATGCTCTCTCTTTTATTTAATACTAGAGGCCCAGCACACAATTAAATCATGCGTATATAGGGTTCCCTAGGCCTAACCTTGTGGGCTGGCAGACCATCAGGGCCAGGTCTGCCAGCCCACAAAGCCTTGCACACACTGCAGATGTTGCTGGCGTCCCACCACACTCATCAGACGCTGCCAGCTCCCCGTCCACCACGAGACCCATCAATGCACCTCCTGGTGAGTCCGGTAGTTGGTCGTGACGCCATGACGGCATTACAACCACAGGCCTTTTATGATATAGATGTCCCTCCAGCAAACAATGTCTGGTGTAGATAATGTTAATTGCAGGCCACAAACCTGTATAGACCTCCCCAGGCAGTTTACTAACCTTAGAAACTTAGGGTTCACTTCCAACACAGCCAGTGGCATGCATCATTACAAAATGTAGAGGTCTAGAGTTCCCATTTAAACAGGCACTCACTAAGCTAGATCAAAATATGCTGATACCCAAATAGATTTCCTAATAAATGAGCTTGGCTAAAAAAATACATATTTATTAGTCCTTTAAAACAATCTATAATAATAAAAGCATAATATGCTAATTACCGAACATCCTTCAGGACAAAGCTGGGGCTATGAGGGAAGCCTGGGTCCCGGGTGCCTGCAGACGGCCAGAGGGAAGCCAGTGGCAGCTGGGGGAAGGAAGGCCTACTCTTGTACGAATTTTGTGCATCAGGCCTCTAGTATACCATAATCATTTAGCCAAATGCTGCTATCTCTTTCAAAAGGGTCACTTGGAATGATATTTTTTGCAACTGCCTTCAGAAACAACTTTGGTAACGTAAGACTAATTTCTTCCATCATCTAGAAAATTGTAGATATACTCAATTTGGAAGGCTAATTAAGTGGTTCATCAAAATGTTACTTCACTAATCAGATCTTTGAAATATTTTCTGGGTAAGAATACAAATAAAAGGAACAAATATCCACCAAGAAACAGTAACTAGAAGGTAAGAAAATAGTTTTTGGCCCTGGACTGTGTGGCTCAGTTGGTTTGAGCACCATCCTGTGCACCAAAAGGTCACTGGTTCGATTCCCGATCAGGGCACATGCCCAGGCTGTGAGCCCCAGTAGAGGGCTGTGCAGGAGGCAGCCAATCAATGTTTCCCTCTCCCTCCCCCTTCCTCTCTCTAAAGTCAATAAAAACATGTGTTTTTATAAAAAAAAAAAAAAAAGTAAGTTTTGAACTTTTGATAAAAGGATCAGCAACATTCTTTTCATTTAACAAAAATTTGAAAGTATTTAGGAAATATGCTCATTGACATCAGACTAAAGCCAAGAGAAATTGCACACACAGAGACAGATCTGACCTGTCAGAAGTGTCAAATGTCTGGGAAACACAATGAATTCTTATATCTTACTGCACTCAATTTTTTGTGTTGGGGTCACAAATTAAGATGTAAATGTTACAATTTTTATCTTTAAAGTTTGTGGGGACCTCTGTGATAAATATATGTTAAAACTTTAACATAATTCCCATAAGAATTAACAAAAACTAACTTCACAAATAATTTATACCTTAAGAAATAAATCTAACCAACAAGTTAATTGGATGTTAAGATAAAAACTGGGAAAAGATTCACAGAATACAGAATGCTCAGTACAAGTAACAGGGCTGATTTCATTTGAAAAGAGGAGAAAGGAGGCATGGAAAGTATTTTTAAAAATTTTTAAAAATATATCCAAATGGCTTTGATAAAAGTACTATGAATGTAAGTGGACATATCCAATTAAGGTGGGGTAATTCATTAAATTACAGCAATCTGACAATGAAATACTGAGGCCAACAAACATATAGCAAAAAAAAAAAAAAAAGTGAACAGGGGGAAATGCTCACAGTATATTAAATCAAAACCATGTTTAAAAAAAACAACAGAGTAAGATTCCATTTTTTAAATTGTTGGTGTATATTTTCTGATATATACTGTTTTCCTAAATATAGGGTGATGCAAAAAAGAACACTTTCAAAATTATTCAGTAACTAAGTTACATATGAGCAGGTAGTCAACCACTAAGGAACTATATCACTATTATTTTCATAATTTTACAAATCTCAGTAAGCACCTCTCATGTCACACAACAGACACCGATCCTATACTGTAACTCAGTGTAGACCCTTTTGGAGCACATTATGCTCAATGGCAGAAAGGACAGCAATAACATGTTACTTTATTTCCTCAAGGACAGAGGCAGAGGTGGTATAAGCACAAAAGTTGCATCACAGGACAGCTGGAAATTTTGTAGCCACTGTTAAAGAGGTAGGCCAATATTTTAAACTATTTTGAACAGAAGTTTAGTCTCCCACCATAATAGATGATGAGCAATCTCCAGATCCCACAAAGAAAGTAAAGCAAAGTCCCATCTTACCAAACCCACAAAGAAAGTAAGGCAAAGTCCCATCTAACTAAAAAAATAAGTAGAAAAAAATCAATTTATTAACACAACTAGATAGGCTATTTCTATTACTGTGTTCTCTGCAAAATGAATGGATTAAAGATTCATACATGTGAAAACTAAGAAATATAAAGACAACTCTACAATCTAGTAATACTAAGTATTATATTTAACCAAGTTGTTTTTCTTTCCTTTTAACTGATATTTTAAAAATCACTATGTAAAAGAAGAGCCCTCCCTCCCCTCCCCCCGCACACACACCTTTTAACAACTGTTCAAAGGAAAAGCTACTGTTAAGTCTTCACAAATTCTCTCATTACCTGGCTCTCTATTTTACACAAACAAAAGAAATTTTTGAAGAAGATATACACTAACCCGAAAAGACCTCCATCAGTACTAGTTTCAGGCACTTATATGGATCACCTAAATAAACCAATATTTTTTAAAAAGAGGAATGAAAATGTAACAGATTTAGGAAACATTCCTGGGGATACATCACACAACTATCAAGTGTTACTTGTCTTCAGAACACTTTGAAAAGCAACAAAAGAGAAAGAACTGACTTCCTTTATATATGTAGCAGGAGAAAGCAGAACTAAAGGGGGAATGAAAAAAAAATCAAATGGAGCTAGGTAAACAAAACCAACTCTAAGGTACTTCTACATTAATGTCTGGCTAAAATGTAGCCTCCTAGGTCATAGCTGAACACAAGCCAAGTTTGCTGAATTGTCCATGCTTTAATTTTAAAAGTGCAAAATAAATTTTTAGTTAATGAAATCATTATGGAATTGCCAAAAATTTTCATCATATACATAGCATCCTTTTCAAATCAGCCCAACTGACTGCCTCTTAAAAGTATCTACCATTATTTATACATTGCCTCTTCACCCATAAACTATCAAAAAAATACATAAAATCTTACCACAAAAAACAGAAGAAAGTTTAAATCATAGAAATGCTCCATAGAAAAACACATACCTTTGGAATACTCTCAGAATTCACTGCCACTAACCTATTTTTCAAATGAAAGGGTCGTTTCTCCCATTAACAAAAGGTTTTAGTCTACCATGTAAGCATCTATAATAATAAAAGTGTAATATGCTAATTAGACACGATGTCCTTCCAGACATCCTCTGGACGAAGCCAGAGTCAAGAGGGAAGCCAGCCCGGGTCCTGGGTGCCTGCTGGCAGCCAGAGAAGGGAAGCCTGGGTCCTGGTTGCCGGGGGGAAGCCAGTGCCGGCAGCCGGGGGAAGGAATTTTCATGTGTTAGGCCTCTAGTTATTAATATAAAAAAAGTCTGAAAACCTAAAGCTTCTCTTTGGTGTTCTGGTGTACTCTGCATTCCTACCACTAGATGAATCACTATACAGAGAAACAATAGGACTCTGGGCAAGGATAAAAATGGGTTCAAGCTTATATATAAACAAAGCCCTTAATTTTGAGATTCTTTAGGATTCCATTCTAGTAGTCCAAAGTGGTGGTTTTCAAATCTAGATACCCTATCCTCAGATTCCAAATAAGGATATCAGAGGTGAGGAGAATCATATTTTGATAAGCACTACCTCAACAGCAACTATTACTTATGTTAATTTTTAATTTGTCAGGAAACATAAGATAATAAAAAGTTACTTAATAGAATAAAAACACATCACTTAACGTAAGAATTAAAAATTTTATTTAAAATGAATAGAGAAACAAAATGAAAGCATTACAGTGCTCCAACATAAATAATAATAATAATAATAATAATAACCCTATCTAATAAAAGACAAAAGGGTAATTAACCGTACCTCCGCTACGCTTCCCATTGGCTAATCAGGGCAATATGCAAATCAACTGCCAACAAAGACAGCGGTTAATTTGCATACATAGGCACGAAACAGAGCAGCAAAGGCCCTGAAGGTGGCTCCAGCTGTAGTGAAGGCCTGGGTGCTGGGTGCCAGAGGAAAACCGGTGCCAGAAGCCAGGGGAAGGGAAGGCCTATTGCATGAATCTTTTTGTGCAACATGCCTCTGGTCCTATCTAATAAT
>NW_006285247.1:1486645-1491084 GCF_000327345.1 Myotis davidii | reverse complement strand
TGGCTGACTGCAGTTTAGGCCTGCTCCCCGCTGGCAAGTGGACATCCCCCGAGGGCTGCCGGGCTGCTAGAGGGATGTCTGATTGCCATCTTAGGCCCTATTCCCCAGGGATCAGGCCTAAGCCAGCAGTTGGTCATCCCCCAAGGGGTCCCAGACTGCGAGAGGGCACAGGCCGGGCTGAGGAACCCCCTACCCCTGAGTGAACAAATTTTTGTGCACCGGGCCTCTAGTCCTATATAATAAAAGCTCAATGACTGAAATGACAGAACAACCAGAGACAAGAACGACCATGGACAGCCCCACCCTCAAGTGGGGACCCTCACCCTGATCCAGGGCTCCCATCAGGGCAGGCCAGCCGGTCTCCACCCATGCACCGGGCCTCTATCCCATATAATAAAAGGGTAATATGCAAATTGACCCTAACAGCAGAATGACCGCTAGACCAGTCACTATGAGGCGCACTGACCACCTCTTGGTCCCTTTCCCTGGCCAGCAGGCTCCAATCACCCAATGGCAAACGGGGAACTGGGGTGAGTGGCGGCAGGGGGCGGGGCCGGGGAGCAGACAGAACAGCCGACCTCTCAGTCCCTCTTTGCCTCGGCCATCAGGCTCCGATCACCTGATGGCGAATGGGGAATTGGGGGTGGGTGGTGGCCGGGGGCAGGGCCGGCTGCAGGTAGCTGGGGAAGATGGCCCTGATTGCAGACAGAACTAGGGACCATACCTGTGCATGAATTTCGAGTGCCAGGCCTCTAGTAGTAGTAATAATAATAATAATAATAATAACAACAACAACATGTTCAAAATTACAAATTCTCTTTTTTTGTATTACATTCTAAGAACTTACTAATAGTTCATGAGCCCAGTTAAGGAGGTATAACCAGGATTCTCAAAAACAATCTAATACTGGATCAGAAACACACAAAACCGGATTTCCTTAAAATAAAAATGAAAAACCAAACATGCGTGTGTGTAGCCAACTAACAACACATTATGAGTAGTGTATTTACCTCTACATGCTGTAAACCAGAAACATTCCAGAGGGGGAGGGAAGGATGGGCAGAAAAAAATGGAAAGAATTCTTTCATTCCCAACAAGACCAGGATATAGGAATTAAAGCTTGAGAGGATCTGTGAGGACAGATCAGAGTACTCTAAAGGGAAAAAAACAAATGTATCTGGAAAGGTTCAAGGAATTGGGACTAAGTCTGGAGAAAAGTATGTTATTAGTAGGGGGGAATCAAGGGTCCTATTTTTCCTAGAGTAGTCCTTTTCACACCTGTTGTTCCATTCAAATAGCAAATCCTTTCACTCTGAAGTGACCCAGTTTGGAATACATTATATGTCATCCTAGTTATAAGTGACCTAATAAAAGCCTACATGCAGCAAAGGAATTAATACACTACCACCATCTACTCCTAGTGTATTTGCATTTTTTCCTTCTATGATCACTGTATTCTGTTTCTCCCCCACCATTTCCAAAACACAAACATGAAAATCATCTAACCACCTAACTTCAACAACACCTCTATGCAAATGATTCTCAAGCATCTTCTCTGAAAATCAATCTAAGGTCTTAGTTGGAGATATTAGAATTTTCACCTCTATGTCCAAAAATATCTCATGCTTAAAGAACAGGAATGTAACCTCAACTGTCACCTGACTGTCCCATTTTTGTTTTAAGCAATCTAGACTCAATCCATTCTTTATTTTGTTATAAATAAACCTAGGAATCTTTTGTTTTCTTTTCTCAACCACAGTGTGCGTGGCATGGTACCCTGTACACGTGTTAATAGACAGTATAAATATTTGTAGATATATAGGTGAAACAAAACCCCATTTCTCCACTCGTAAAGTTTGGGGGAAGAGAAAATAATGGGCAAAAATCCTCCCCATAGCTAGATTAATGTTATTCTGTAACAGTCAAGCCTAAGTCTAAAAAGTAGGAATCCAAGAGAATTTTCATGGCTTCTCTTAACAATTTAAATTCTGCCCAGTCAGGAAAAAAAAAATAAATTGCAGTTAGCCTCTCTGCCAGAGTCCACCTCACTCAGAAAACACAAGTTTCATGTCCCCAATGCAATAAGAACAACAGAATCTTTATATTCCTTCTTCCCACAGCTTTCCAAACATCAGTAAAAACAAACTCTTTTTATTCAATAATATTCACTGCACACTATAATATGCCAAATACTCTTTAGAGTTAGAAATACACACTAGTGGACAAAGTCCCTGCCATTTTGAAGTTTACATGCTAGTGGTCAGAGACAAATAAACAAATACACGTCAGATGGTGATAAGTGCAGGATGGGGCATATGTTTGGGAGAGTTGTTATTTATACTATAATCAGAAGTCTGGGATAAAGGAGAGTTTTGAAACTTACAGTAACAATGGCAGTGTGTCATCAGTGGCCTGGAGGCCTATGGAACTGACCACCATGATCAACTACCATCTCCACATAATGGGAAGTATGAAAGCATCCCATTCCTTCTATATCACACATGTCTGCCTCACCCTTGCCAAATCAAAGTCATGTTGAAAATAATTCTCGTAGTGATTCTGCAAAGCCTCTAGTAGAAACCACTTAATTCATATACTTCGCAATTTAGTGAAAGTAATCTTTTCACCTTGAGTCAAAATTATACCAGCCATTTACTACAGTTCATTAAGTGCCATACCTGTGGCAAGTAGGCATCAAGAGATCCCTTTAAGCTATTGGGCAACATTGAAAGCCATTTCTGAAAAATCTTTTTTCAAACTGCTATAAACATAATGACATATATAGCCAAAATAGTAAGTACCAAATAGTAACCTATCCACACAGCTTTAAGTTTTGAAACAATGCCCCATAAATAGAAAATGTGAGCAATTATTATTAATACATTATTAATGTATCACCATAAAATAAAGCCAAGGTATTTCTCCTAATTAGTTTAAGCATAAGTCTTTAAGTTTCCACAAAGAAGGACTAACCATTTGAGAGTAGCTCAACAACAAAAAAATCTCTATCCTCACACATTTCATTAAAACATAACTATTCTTATAAAATTCCATATGACCCGCCGAAACCGGTTTGGCTCGGTGGATAGAGCGTCGGCCTGCGGACTGAAAGGTCCTAGGTTCGATTCCGGTCAAGGGCATGTACCTGGGCTGCGGGCACATCCCCAGTAGGAGATGTGCAGGAGGCAGCTGATTGATGTTTCTCTCTCATCGATCTTTCTGGCTCTCTCTCTCCCTTCCTCTCTGTAAAAAATCAATAAAATATATTAAAAAAAAAAATTCCATATGACCCATGTTTGCCTGTTTCTTGACATTAAAAAAAAGACAACGTCAGCCCGACAAATGCCTTTAAAATATATACACACGTGTACATGTATACATATATGTATGTGTACATACATATGTGCGTATAGGGGTCCCGGATTGCGAGAGGGCACAGGCCAGGCTGAGGGACCCCACCAGTACACGATCGGGGCCAGGGAGGGACATGGGAGGTTGGCCACCGGGGGAGGGACTGCGGGAGGGCTCCAGGGCATTTCCGGCCTGTCTCGCTCAGTCCCGATTGGCTGGACCTCAGCAGCAAACTAACCTACCAGTTGGAGCGTCTGCCCCCTAGTGGTCAGTGCAGGTCATAGCGAGTGGTTGAGTGACCTTAGCATATCATTAGCATATTATGCTTTGATTGGTTGATCGGCAGAGCAGCCGACCGGACACTTAACCTATTAGGCTTTTATTATATAGGATTATATAGGATGGCTTTAGCCCTAGCTGGTTTGGCTCAGTGGATAGTGTTGGCCTGCGGACTGAAGGGTCCCGGTTCAATTCCCATCAAGGGCACTTGCTCGAGTTGCGGGCTCAATCCCCAGTAGTGGGCGTGCAGGAGGCGGCCAGTCAATGATTTGCCTCTTGCACATCCCCTAATGGGGATTGAGCCTGCAACCCGAGCACATGCCCTCCCAGGGAATCGAACTGGTGACCTCTTTTTTCTAAATATATTTTATTGACTTCAGAGAGGAAGGGAGAAGGAGAGATAAGAATATCAATGATGAGAGAGAATCACTGATCAGCTGCCTCCTGCCCATCCCTCACTGGGAATGGAGCTCACAACTGAGGAATGCGCCCTTACCCAGAATTGAACTGTGACCTCAACAGTATTTTTTTTTCAATGTTGTAAAGATGACACTCCACTGTATTCTGGGGTTGTGTAGTTTTTAAGTCTGCTGTAAGTCTTAACTTTGTTTCTCTGTAATATTTTTTCTCTGTGGCTACCTTTAAGATTTTATCTTTGATTTTCAGTTAGAATATGATGTATCAATGTCTGTCTTTGATATGTATCCTGCTTAGGAATCCATAACTTTTGGATTGTTTAATATTTTTTCAATTATAGCTGACATTTAATAGTTTTAGGAATACAGCATAGTGGTTAGAGTTTTATATAA
>NW_006285247.1:1480307-1485359 GCF_000327345.1 Myotis davidii | reverse complement strand
AGATATATTCTTAAAAAATAACACATGGTTTTATTGACTTTACAGAGAGGGGAAGTGAGAGAGTGAGAGTGAGAGTGAGAGAGAGAGAGAGAGATAGAAACACTGATGAGAGCAAAAACATCGATTGACTGCCTCTTGCACATCCCCTAATGGGGATTGAGCCTGCAACCCGAGCACATGCCCTCCCAGGGAATCGAACTGGTGACCTCTTTTTTAAATATATTTCTCTCCCTCTCCCTTCCTCTCTGAATCAATCAAGATATATTTTTAAAAAATAACACATGGTTTTATTGACTTTACAGAGAGGGGAAGTGAGAGAGTGAGAGTGAGAGTGAGAGAGAGAGAGAGAGATAGAAACACTGATGAGAGCAAAAACATCGATTGACTGCCTCTTGCACATCCCCTAATGGGGATTGAGCCTGCAACCCGAGCACATGCCCTCCCAGGGAATCGAACTGGTGACCTCTTTTTTCTAAATATATTTTATTGACTTCAGAGAGGAAGGGAGAAGGAGAGATAAGAATATCAATGATGAGAGAGAATCACTGATCTACTGCCTCCTGCACTCCCCTCTACTGGAGATCGAGCCCACACCTAGGGGCATGTGCTCTGACCTGGAATCTAATAGTGACCTCCTGGTTCATAGGTCAATGCTCAAGCCCCTAGAAACACCGGCTGAATGCAAATGCCTTTCTTAAAGCCATAATATCTTCTGAGATTTAAAAAAAAGAAAAAGAAAAGAAAATCTGCTTTATTCAGCTGCCAAAATTAGCTTTATAACTTTAAAATTCCATGTAAATTACTCCTCAATAATGTTATTGAAGTGGGGGTAAGAAGAGAAACCCACCAGTGTGAATCTGAAAACCCAATCTTTGGTCATCAAAAAATACTAATTGAGAGGGGGAAAAACATTTTTTCAAAACTGCACAAGTATAGGGAATTTGGTATATTTTATTTAAATTCCAAAATAAAGTTATTTGATTCACAATACGTTTAAAAGCCATCAATCTTAAATATACTATAGAAAAAAATGTAAGTATATTACAGTGATTACAGAAAAATTTAAAAACATTTAATATTTTGAAGATTTTATTCCTTCTATTAAAAGTTGAGACAATCCAAACTGCAGCGGGAAGGCCGGGGAGGGTTGGGGGGTGGGGGGGAGGGGGGTAAGAGATCAACCAAAGGACTTGTATGCATGCATATAAGCATAACCAATGGACATAAGACACTGGGGGATAGGGGAGGCTAGGGGACTGTCTAGGACGGGGGGAAAAATGGACACATATGTAATATACTTTGTAATAAAAAATTTTAAAAAATCAAAAAAAACAAATGATAAATATATATTTAATTTTGGGAGTGAAAAAAAAAGTTGAGACAATCACAACTTACTTTGCACACTGCACAGTTAATTATGAATTTACTTCCCCTAAATATAGGCTTTAAGTATTCTCAATAGTAGGCATTGTGATAAACAGATCTCTGCTACTAGAGAATTTAGAAACAACTAATTTAACACTTAACATATATAGTATATAATATTTAAATGTTTTTTTAAAAGTTCTGCTTCTCTATACCAACTACAGTAACAATAATAATAAAAGACTAAGAATAAAAACAGGTAATTCTTTCATGCAAGTATCCAGTTATGTTTAGGTAGGTAGATAATATCACATATATTTCCAAAATCTACATTCTATCTGTGGCTGGGTATCTGAAGAATCCCTCAAATCTCTGAATTTATCTTTCTCTTATTTATGAAAATGTAATGTAAATGTTAAATGATCTAGACAAGAAGCAAGGAAGTAAATAACTACCTTTCTCCCTTTATTCTATAATACCTATCTTTCACCAATTTAGTTTTGCTGTTGTGACATAAAGGCTCCCCAAATAAGCCTTCTACACAACTAAAATGCTATTACTTTTAATACTATTTTTCAAGTATGATTCCTCCCTAAACCTAACAAATATGGAAAACATTAACTAGTTTTTGTTCCCATTGCTAACTGGATACCTTCCAAAAGAACTGGGATTGGTAGGTGGGAAGAAAGGGTGTCTGCTTTTTGTTTGTTTTTCTATTCCTTTAAAGTTCTTTCTCCCTAAAACTCTTCTCTGACTCACACTTATTAGATAGTCTATCCTAAGTGCTATTGATTTCTAATCTCTGCTTCAAACAGTAATGATGCTGTTGCTAATTTCACCATCACAAAAGTTATGTTGTAGGCTCTCCTACCACCATTTCTATGTATGGCCCCATCCATTCCATGTGCTAAGACTGACTATAACAGGATAAAGTGACATCAGAATGAGAAAAACAAAATCTAAAATCTAAATCAAATTCCAGATTCACTATTTACCATTAAGACTTCAGGTATGTTAATTAGCTACTCCATTTCAATTCCTCCATTTTAGAAGTAAGAATATCAATAATTTTCACAATAATATATTGTAAAACATATTTACAGTACTTTGTAAGTTTAAAGCATCATTATCAATATTAGATATTATTAGTTGTACTTAGTATCATATTTTATTGGTAAGCTTTTCCTTCATTTTAATAGACTATTCTTTCATCACTTTTCCAATAACATATACTTCAAGAAACATAGTCCTTCTAACAAACAAATTAAGAATCGTTGCAACAATAATAATGTTTAAATGTCTATGGTTCTATGAAGTTAAAATAAGAGATAAAATGAGGCTTGAGGCGTTAATTCACAAATTCATCACTTAACCCAGTAATTTTAAAATGATGTTACTATGCATATGGTGATAAATTAGTGATGCTACATTATGTAACTTCAACTGATCTCCCATTATGACGAAGAGCCAACAAATGAAAGACAATTAGCCAGTGTAAATCATTTAGTCTGTGACAGGAGTCCTCAAACTACGGCCTGCGGACCACATGCAAATACAAATATTGTATTTGTTCCCGTTTTGTTTTTTTACTTCAAAATAAGATATGTGCAATGTGCATAGGAATTTGTTCATAGTTTTTTTTTAAACTATAGTCCGGCCCTCCAACGGTCTGAGGGACAGTGAACTGGCCTCCTGTTTAAAAAGTTTGAGGACCCCTGGTCTGTGACAGTAGTTAAGGAACCACCACCACCTTTCTTTTTCAGGAATCAAATTTATAATCCTGTCAAGAACACCATCAATTAAACAAGTAAACCAACTAACTAAAGACCAAAATAATACCTGAATATTTTAAATACAAAGATTAATTCTATCCAAGAACTTCACATTTAAAAAAATAAAACAAAGCCCATCCACCCATGAACCAGGAGGTCACCAGTTTGATTCCTGGTCAGAGCACATGCCTGGATTTTGGACTCAATCCCCAGTAGGAGGCATGTAGGAGGCAGCCAATTGATGTTTCTCTCTCATTGATGTTTCTATCTCTCTACCCTTCTCCCTAAAATCAATAAAAACCTATTTTAAAAAAAAACCGTTGACAAAATAGTTCACTACCCCAGTATATTAAGTCCATTATCTTCATCAAAGATTAAATATTTACTAAGATACTATTATGCACCGAGCATTATTTTCTGGGTACTGGAGATACCAAGATGAATAAACCCAAGTCCCTGTTTTCAAGAGAGATAAACATGCACAGGATGCTATGAGAGTAGAAATAAAAGAAGAAAATGCCTATGCAGAAGGATAGAGGAGCAATTTGATTTCAAATGCTATCTATCCATTACTTGCCAGTGATGGCTCATTTGGCCAACTGGACAGGGGAGGGGAGGTGTCAATGGGTGGAGAGAAGGATCATGTCCTCCCTAACCAAACAAGGTCATCCAACATAAACATACATGCCCAATGGAGACAAAACTGAAAGGAAGATAAATATCCCTGAAGGAAGATAAACAACCTGGCTGACATAAGTGAAAAATTCAGAAAAGCAAACATTTATGACATGGTTGAAAAGACTAATATGAATGAAGTCTTTTACTAACAAAATAAGAAGTCTTTTACTTATCAAGTACTTTTACATTTTATAATGTTCACACATCTATATCCTTCCTATATAATAAAAGGCTAATACAGTGGGGCCTTGACTTACGAGTTTAATTCGTTCCGTGACGGAGCTCGTAACTCAAATTACTCGTATGTCAAATCAAAAAGTGAACGAGTGAGACACGTGATGCTGGGCTGATATTGTGACGTTCACTGCACCAACTAGCAGTGGGGTATCTGAAGCTGGCTCATAACCCAAATTTTACCTCGAAACTCAAAGCAAAAAATCGGCTGAGAGATGGCTCATATCTCAAAAAACTCGTTAGTCAGGACACTCGTAAGTCAAGGCCCCACTGTATGCAAATTGTCCCCTCAGGAGTTCAACTGACCAGGAGTTCAACCACTCACTATGGTGTGCGCTGACCACCAGGGGGGGAAGCACGGAACAAATGCAGGCAGGCCCCAAACGACCCTGATCGCAGGCCAGGCCTAGGGACCCTCCCCATGCACGAATTTCCTGCACTGGCCCTCTAACATATCTATCTTACCTAATAATAGACAAACATGTAAATTAATTGTCCCTCAGCTATGCTCACCAGCCAATCAGGAGAGTATGCAAATTAACCCAACAAAGATGGCGGTTAATTTGCATACGTAGGGGCGAAGTGGCTGAGCAAAGACTGAAAGCTCCATCCAGAGCGAAGGCCTGGGTACCAGGTGCCAGAGGAAAACTGGTGCCGGTAGCCAGGGGAATGGAAGGCCTATTGCTCGAATCTCTTCGTGCAACGGGCCTCTAGTCCTATCTAATAAAAGAGAAACATGGTAATTAGCGTACATCTGCTACCCTTCCCATTGGCTAATCAGGGAGATATGCAAATTAACTGCCAGCCAAGATGGTGGCCAACAGCCAGGCAGCTTGAAGCTAACATGAGGTTTGCTTGCTTCAGTGATGGAGGAAACCAACGTTCCCCGCCTGCCTTGCCGGCCTCTGAGCTTGCAGTTTGAAACATTGTAACAAATATAGAAGCTAAACAAAACCCCAGAAACATGCTTTCATCCAGCTCAGGATCTCAGAGCTGGAGTTAT
>NW_006285247.1:1473504-1479742 GCF_000327345.1 Myotis davidii | reverse complement strand
TCCTGAGCATGACTGAGGGTGGCATCGCAACCTCCCAATCCGCCCTGCTCTGTGGATGACAGGGGGCGGCGCCCCAACTCCCCAATCGGCCCTGCTCTGAGCCCGACCACGGGTTGCACCTAGGGATTGGGCCTGCCCTCTGCCACCCGGGAGCAGGCCTAAGCCAGCAGGTCGTTATCTCCCGAGGGGCCCCAGACTGTGAGAGGGCACAGGCCTGGCTGTGCACCAGGCCTCTAGTATATATATATAAACTGGGAATATGCTAATTAGCCGAGCATCACAATCACTCAGGAGGAGCTACGCACGCAGATGGGCAGGAGGAGACTGCGTGCCACCCCCACTCCAGCAGCCGTGGAGAGACTGGGGCTGGGGGCGGGCCATACTGGAGACAAAACACACAGGAGCGCCTGCCCCCATCCTAGCGGACACAACACAGCAGCCAGGGGCATGTTCCGAGTGGCCACTGCGCAGCTCGAAGCACACACCCACCCCAGCCGACACAACGCAGGAGCCAGGGCTACGAGGGTCAGGCGTGGATCCCGGCTGCCCGTGGGGCACCTCCTCGCACGATTTTAATCATGCGCTGGGCCTCTAGAGTATATATGTAAAAAAGCCTAAGCGACCATTACGACTGGTCGACCGGTTGCTATGATATGCACTGATCACCAGGGGGCAGACGCTCAATGAAGGAGCTGCCCCCTGGTGATCAGTGCACTCCCAAAGTGGGAGTGCCGCTCAACCAGAAGCCAGGCTGACTGTAGGAGAGCAAGCCCAGCTGCGGGGCAGGAGTCTCTCCCACCTCTGCGACAGCATTACCAAGTACCCCCTGTCCCCCGCAGGCGCAGGAGGGGGCCGGAATGAGCGGAAATGGCATGGCGCCCAGCCCAGCTTGGGCTCCCCTCCCAAGCCGCCTGCCTCTTGCACACTGCTACATTCCTTAGGGGATGTCAGACTGCTGGTTTCAGCACGATCCCACGTTGCCGGCCCAATCCCCAGTAGGGGCATGCAGGAGCCAACCAACTGTTTCTCTCTTATCTATGTTTCTCTCTCTATATATATATCCTTCTCTCTCTCTCTCTAAAATCAACAAAAACTTTTTTTAAAAAAAACCTACCTTCACATCAAATTAATGATGCATTACTTCTGTTTAGAAGACTTTTTCAAACACCCGTGCAATCTATATATAGACTGAAATCCTCAAAACTCATATGTTGTCACTATTAACACAGTCTATAATCAACTTATTATGAAAAGCTTGAAGCAGCAAAACTTCATTCTCAGCTTCAATTTCAACAAAACTCCTTGCCTTCCCTATTTTAGCACTGGCAGCAGAAAATATACATACATTATAGGCACAATTTAAAAAACAATTCTAATCATGGACAAGCTTCACCTAAAATAGCCAAAAGCTACCTGGAGATGAGATATACCTAAAGGTCATATGATTAAAATCCATACTCTCTCCACAATCTCATCTCAGACAACTGCTCTAATTGTATTACTCCTTACACATAACCTGTCCTTCCCCCAGCCACAAAGCACCCTATTTACCCTCCATAGTTAAACAACCTCTTTTGTTCCCCAGAGTTCCAGCAGTACTAAGCAGCTACAAATGTTTGCTCACACTCTTGCCTCTACCTGAAATGCCTAATGCTCCTCACTGATTATCATTTAAGCCCCATTTCTCCCCCTTTTCAAAAGCAGTATCTCTCTCCTCTGATTTTCAATGAACTTATCTCACATTTGCCTGGTACTACAACTATCTGTATATGTCATCTTCCCCACTAGGCTGAGGACATAACCAGTGCTTTCACTTTTGGATTTCTTAATCTTTCCCAACACAGTGACTTTGTTATATAATAGACACTCAATATGCCATTGCTAATGAGTATACTATTTCCCCCAAGATTAATATCTTGTTTGGTAGAGATCCAACTTTAAACATCTAGGAATGACTGATAATTAATGTGTCATTTGTAGATAAATAGATGTTGAATAGTTAAATCATATACATAAAAAAACACCAAGAATCTTATTGACTTTAGCTGATTTATCAAACCTTTTCTAGTCATACTGAACATCATCAGATATTTTGTCTTTAAGTTCATTCATAAACTTGGAACTCAAAAAGACTTGATTTCCCAACAAGCTCACAAAAGTCATGAGATCAGAGTACTTGATTTTATTTATTTAGTGGCCCAAACCACCATGTATAACAATCTTCAGAGGTTCAATTTCAGGTGCCAAACCTTATCTAGCCCCCTGCACAAATGGCAATAGGATTGTGCATTCCTTCCTTTCTATCTGCCTCCTCTTTTTAAATATATTTTTACTCATTTCAGAGAGGAAGGAAGAAGGAGAAAGACAGAAACATCAGTGATGAGAGAGAATCACTGAGCAGCTGTCTCCTGCA
Organism: Myotis davidii; assembly: GCF_000327345.1. Classification (NCBI taxonomy): domain Eukaryota; kingdom Metazoa; phylum Chordata; class Mammalia; order Chiroptera; family Vespertilionidae; genus Myotis; species Myotis davidii. Next base: position 1,477,329 of record NW_006285247.1, on the reverse strand, counting down.
CCCTCCCACCTGCCACACTGAGGATCGACCCTGCAACCCAGGCAAATGCCCTCGACCGGAATCAAACCCAGGACCTTCCAGTCTGCAGGCGAATGCTCTATCTACTGAGTCAAATCAGTCAGGACCCTTCCTAATACTTTCAATAACCCTACCACAAATTACCTGGGAAAAGGAAAGAGTACATTCTCAGTTCTATAACATTGGCATCTAAAACTAGGAAAGCAGCTAATTAGTGAGAGAAAAGGGAATTCTATAGTGAGGATTTGAGGACGGTTGAAGAGATGAGTCTATAAACTCTTGTCCCCATAACTCATTTAAGGGATCTTTTTCAAGCCTCATTTTCCCATTCCTATTAACATTTTGCATTCCACCATGTAGCACTAAAGTTTTCCCCAAATATATCATAATGCTCTTTCTTGCTTATGTCACTGCATGTGGTCATTTAAGAGAAACTCTTCTGTCCATCTGGCAAATCATTATCCATCCTTAAAATCTGCTACCTCCTCTATGAAATCAATACTTACCTACTTCAAAATTAATTACTCCAGCCTCTACTACTTTATGTAAAAAAAATTATGCATTTATCTCAATATATTACAATTACTTGCTTGAACATTTTCACAATTAGATCTCATGTTCCTTTTAAGATAAGAATCAAGTGTCATTCATCTTTAAATTCTTGTCTAGACCTTCATCGCTCTCCCTTAGCACTACACTTACTGCTTCTGACCAGGGTTTTTGCCGCTATTGCTCAATATTAAACAGAATTCAATCTCAGAACCTTTCCCCCATATTCTTGCTCATAGAGCAAGCAAAAGATTTTAATATCGTTTCCTAGAGAATTTTACTAAAATAACATGAAATAAATTATTTGCTCTTATAATTCTTTCTCCACTCGGGCCCTTCTCTAAGAAAAATAGTCACAAAAAAATGGTAACTCTTGGGTCTTCAGGTACATAAACGAATTAAGATTTATCTACATTTCATTTTCAAAAGAAAATTAATTTGGATTTTCAAAGGGCAATTCATTAGAGTCAATTCAGGAGAGAAAGAGTATATAGCTAAAGTGAGTAAAGGAAAAAGCCAACAAGGCCAATGCCCAGTTCATTCAATATAGCATATTACAGTCAGATACTTCATTTCTGACTATATTTTGCACTTTAAATGTTTTGCCAGTGTCATATAACAAAACACACAAGCACTTAGCAAACAAGGCCTTATAGCATTCTGCTATCAGATGTGGTAATACAAAGTCTAAAATCCAGGACTCCCTGAAATTCACTTTTAACCACACACAAGAAAATAATAATCTACACTAATAAAAGAGAAAGATGGAAAATGACTGTACCTTCACAATGCCCCACAGCCAATCAGGAGTGAGTATGCAAATTAACCCACCAAAGATGGCAAATTGATTTGCATACACAGGCGCCACACAGCTGGGGGCGGGGCGGCCGCGTGCCGGCGCCAAGCAGCCTGTGTCCTGGGGACAGGCGTCCTTGGGAGCCAGGCTGCTCTGAGCCTGTAGGCCCACAGCAACCAGGGTCCTGGAACGCCCCCCGCCACTCCAGGCCTACGTGTGCGGATGCCAAACAGCTGGGGTGGGGCGGGAACATCCCCGGAACCCAGGTGCTTTGAGCCGGTCCCCCACAGCAAGCAAGCAGACAGCAGAGCCCCGCTTGCCCCTGGCCGGGGCAGCATGGAGCAAGCAATCCCCCGCAGGGCCCCAAAAGAGAGCAAACACCAGGGTCTGCGGTGGCATCAAGCAGGCAAGTCCGCAGAGAGCACACAGGGAGCAGGCCTAAGCCGTCAGTAGGACATCCTCTGAGGGCTCCCAGATTGGAGAGGGTGCAGGTCGGGCTGAGGGATCCCCCACTCACCCACCCCCGTGCACAAATTTCGTGTACCAGGCCCCTAGTCAGAGTAATAAGAGAAAGAAAAGCAGAAGAAAACCCAATATTTGACTAGCTAAGCCCATTTGTTTTAAGCAAAATATACCAATAATAGGTAGGGAATGAAATAAATAATATTTTAGAGTGTCAAGCTGCCCTAATTTTACATAGTCTTCTGGAAGTTTATTTCCCAATTTCCATAATTTCTAACATTTTCAACCAATAAAAATGTTCTTGATCATGAAAACAGAAGTTCAAACAACCACTACTCACAACAAAGATTACTACTCCTACAGTAATCTCTTTTATATTAAAAAAAATCCTAAAACTGTTTGATAACACATTAGAAACTACGCATGAAAATTCCATCCTCCTTCATCTGTTCAGCATCTTTTTACTGCATAATTGCTAAAGGCTGTATTTAGCACAGTATAAAACATACACAAGGGCTCTCTATAAATAAACATAAAAGCTATAAATAATTACAACATATAAAGTGTCGTCATGAGGAAGGATAAGATACTATGGAAACACGCTCACTATTCTGTGTGGACAAAAATAACTGCTTACTGATACTCGTGCAACCATGTATTTATCTCAACACATTTAAAAGACTACATTGAGAATCTAAAAAAAAAAAAGTTTTAAATTAGATTAAGGGGTCCATCCAGCTGAAAGAATGTTTGATCCAAATATTTTCTTTTATCAGTCAATTAATTATACACAGTATTTTGTAGACTGCCATCAAGAAAAATTTTCCTCTTGTTCACTAATCTCTATTTCCACATTACACAGAGGTAACAGGGTTGTACTTCAAGTCAACTTCAAAGGAAGAAAAAAAAACCTAATATCCTTAATTTTCCTTAATATCACCTAGCCTCCTCACACCATATATAAAAATTAACTGAAAAGTGATAAAATCTAAAAGAGCTAAAAACTATAGAACTTGTAGGAGTAGGATTAAGTGTAAATCTGTGTAACTCTGGGTTAGCCAATGGCTTCTGAGATATACCAAATGCATAATCAAATAAAAAAAACCACAAAAATTAAACAAAATTAAAAACTTTTGTTTATCAAAGGGCACTATCAAAAAATTAAAAAGATAAGCCACAGGATAGGGGGAAAAATCTGCAAATGATATAAGGATCTAGTATCTGAAATCTGTAAAGACTTTTCTAACATCCCAAATATATGAAGAACCAAATTTTAAAATGGGCCAAGGGTCTGAATAGGCATTCTCTCAAAGATATACAAATGGTCAATAAGCACATAAAAAGATGCTCAGCATCATTAGTCATTAGGGAAACAAACTAAAACCATTCTCTACCACTTAACGCCCAAGAGGTGACTACAATAAAACTTTTAAACTAAATATTTAAAAAATCTGAAAACAAGTATTGGCAAAAATGTGGAGAAATTGGAACCTTCACACATTGCTGTCAGGAATGTAAAATGGTGCAGCTGCTGTGGAAAACAGTCTTGTAATTCCTCAAAAAGTTAAAGTCATATTTGACCCAGCAATTCTTCTCTTAGGTATTTACCCAAGAGAATTGAAAGCACATGTTCACACAAACACCTGTACATGAATGTTTATACCAGTATTATTCTTAGTGGGTCTAAAGGAGTAAACAGCCCAAATGTTTACCAAAGGGTAAATAAATAACCCAAATATGGTATATCCACACAAGGGAATATTATTAGGCTATAAAAAACGTGATGTTACATGTGACAACATTGATGAACTTGAAAATATTACACTAAGTGAAAGAAATCAGACATTAAAAGTCACATACTGAATGATCCCATTTATATGAAACTAGAGGCCTGGTGTACAAAATTTGTGCAGGGGGCAGGGTGTGTGTGTGTGTGTGTGTCCCTCAGCCTGGCCTGCACCCTCTCGCAATCCAGGACATCTCTCTCACAATCCGGGCCC
>NW_006285247.1:1463803-1473491 GCF_000327345.1 Myotis davidii | reverse complement strand
ACTGCTGGCTCCTAACTGCTCACCTGCCTGCCCCAACCATTCTGCCTGCCTGTCCCAACCACTCTGCCTGCCTGCCTGATGCCCCTAACTGCCTCTGCCTGCCTGATCACCCCTAACCTCTCTGCCTGCCTTCCTGATCGCCCCTAACTGCTCTCCCTGCCGGCCTGCTCCCCCTAACTGCTCTCCCCTGCCAGCCTGATTGCCCCAACTGCCTTTGCACCTTGGCCCCACCACTGTGGCTTTGTCCGGAAGGATGTCCAGAAGATGCCCAGTCTTATTAGCATATTACCCTTTTATAGATGTCCAGAATAGGAAAATCCATTCTGTTACATGAATTACATCTCAATTTAAAAACTGCAAACACTTTACCTCACAATTTCCTTTTCACATTAGGTTTGGATTGGTTAAATGACAATATTTCAAATATTTAAATGACATGAACACATTAAATTTCTGCAAACAATTGTTTCAAGTACATCAACAAAGGTCTGCCAGGTCTGGATGGTGTGGTTCAGTTGATTAGGCATGGTCCAGTGCACCACTCTGGGCATACGTCCAGGTTGCAGGCTCGATAGCCAGTAGAGGGGGTGCAGGAGACAGCTGATGGATGTTTCTCTCCCTCTCCCTCTGTCTTTAAAAATCAATTTTAAAAATCTTGGGGGGAGAAATAGTCTGCCAATCCTTTCCAACATGAGTACCACCCACTATTTACTTTTTGGTATATACTTGAGTTACAGTAAAATTTCTGTGTATTAGATGTATTTAAAAGGGATATTTCTATTTGTCAAATATCCACAAGATAGCTGACTCTATTACCAGCACGTGAAGTTTTTAAATATACACACACATCATGAACCTTGTTCTCAGAGCTTATAGTCACATGAGACCACCTAATTATTGATATAATCACTAATTATATAATTAATCAGTAGAAACATGTACATTAAAACACAGCAACTAAATATACCCTATGAAGTAATTTGTAAAGTGTATCTGCAATCTTTAGTGAGGAAAAAAGTTTGGAAAGCACTTCAGGCTTTCTCAACCACTACTTGGAAGTGTCCCTTGATAAAATTATGGTCCCTAGGTTGGTTACAAATAGTAAGTTTATGACTATAAATACCAGTACAATTTCAGAAATCATTGCTGAAATTCCAGGTGTTCAGAGGGTATTCCCACTAGCCTCTGAAATCAATGATGGCCTAGATTTAGTGTTTCAACTATCACAATTATCAATACTACCACTCTAATCCTTGCCTCATCTATCTATCTATCTATCTATCTATCTATCTATGTATCTATCTATCTATCTATCTATCATCTATCTATCTGCCTAATATGCAAAGTATCTCGAGAGTTCAAATGACTGTGAGTTCCATTGCTCGCTATGATGTGTGCTGACCACCAGGGGGCGGCAGGGAATGAAGGGAGGCTCTGGCTGACAGCCACTAGGGACCCTGCCCATGCATAGATTTCATGCACCGGGCCTATAGTACCTTATAAGGTTTCATTCTAGGCCTTGGCCCAGTAACTCAGTTGGTTAATGTTCCTCCCGATAAGGCAAGGCTGTGGGTTCAATCCTGGGTCACGGCACCACACAAGAATCAATCAATTGCCCAACCAGTGTGGCTCAGTGGTTGAGCATTGTCCTATGAACCAGTAGGTCACAGTTTGATACCAGATCAGGGCACATGCCCAGGTTTCGTGATCGATCCCCAGTGGGGGGCATGCAGGAGGCAGCCAATGATTCTCTCTTCATTGATGTTTCTATTTCTCCCTCTCCCTTCCCCTCTGAAATCAATAAAAATATTTTTTATGGAAATCAAGTAATGCATAAATAAGTGGAACAACAAATTAACACATTAAGCGCCATGTCAGTCACCAGCGACTGACACTATACTTTCTGTCTGGACTTCGTCAGTCACTGGTGCCACCAGTATATCGGTGAAATCGGATATTGCGGGCTAAACGGAGAGGAAGACAAAACAGGCTTGGAGCTTAACGTGTTAATGCGTCTCTCTCTTCCTTCCTCTCTATAAAATCAGTAAAAAACATATCCTCGGGTGAAGATTAAAAAAAAAATAAACTAGACCTCTTAATGCAGTGGTTCTCAACCTGTGGGTTGCGACCCCTTTGGCGGTTGAATGACCCTTGCACAGGGGTCGTCTAAGACCATCCTGCATATCAGATATTTACATTATGATTCATAACAGTAGCAACATTACAGTTATGAAGTAGCAACGAAAGTAATTTTATGGTTGGGTCACAACATGAGGAACTGTATTTAAAGGGCCAGAAGGTTAAGAACCACTGTCTTAATGCCTCAAGTGTTTCCATAACAACTTGTTATAAAGTGTTCATCAATGTTACTGATTGACTTTATATATAATTTTGTAACCATGTAATTACCATTCATTGCAACTAAGATAACTGCTATAGTAAATATCTAGTACTAGAATTGATCTCTATGCTGTGTTTAGAAGTTGTTCATGGAAAAGTCTGAGCTGTGAAAGAATACCTGTCATCATTCAATATTTACTGAACACCCACAGGATTACTGTTAGGTATTTTGGGAAGAGATATAAAACAGTACAAAAACAAAAAACAAAAAAAAAACCCAGTTCCTATTCTACAGAGAAAATATACATGAACCCAAAATACATATAAAGGCATGATACTAACTACAGTTAAACAAAATTATAAACTTTAGTGATAACAATGTTTGAATGACAAGACCAGCACGAGTTAGTCATTAATGTCTTTATGAAAGAGAATACTATAAATGTGAATGTTAACAAAAGCAAGTTAATTTAAAGAAGGGAAAATGGAACATTTGTGTCTAAGGAATGGTACATGCAAAGTCTAGTAGTGTGTGGGGGGGGGGGGTCAAGAACTTTTTTGAGCACAAATGGTATCTAACCTGATTGGCTGAAAAGGAATAACTTAGGTGTTTTTTAAAAAGTGAGGAAAAATGGATTAAGAATCTCAAATAATGACAAGGTTTATTAAGACCTTTTACGAAAAAAAATAGATATTACGTTTAGACTCTTTTTGCCTCCAGCCATCCGCTTTCCAAGTCACAAAGCACATTCTTTCCAATATACTTAACACGGTAAGCGCCCAGTCAGTCACCGGTCACTGACACTATACTTTCCGTCCAGAAGACAAACAGGAAGGGCACTTAACATGGGGGCAGACTCAGCAAGCCGAACAGGGGGTGGTAAAGAGCGAGGGATCCCGGACTACAAGAGGGATGTCCACCAAGGGGTCCCGGACTGTGAGAGGGCGCAGGCCAGGCTGAGGGACCCACACCCAACTCCCCCAAATTTCGTGCACCAGGCCTCTAGTTCTAATATAACGAGAAATCCTTAATATTCTGGTAACCTGGCAAATTACAACCCTGAACATAATATTTAAGACAAAAGTTCAGGTTCATCAAAATTCCCTATTAAAGGAATATTAGTAAAATCTAATTGCTCAGTAACTATTCATGAAAAGAACCATATACACAACAAACATACAAAATTCTAAAATGTCAAATCCAAAAACTTCAGATCTCTAGAGAAATGTATAAAGCAGTTTAACAGGGAACACACTGACATAGAACACAAAGTAACGGAAATGCCACTTCAGCCATCAAAAAGAACAGGAAAAGCAAATAATAAGCCTTTACTTTGAAAACCTAAGCCTACTTTTTCTTGCTAGGATTCTAACCTCTTGCCAAGAAGCTTTTACGTTTCTTTTTCTTCTTTGATATTAAGGGAGAAATCATGGAATTAAGCACTTTGGAACTGAAGAAAAAAGAACAGAAGTGTCTTTCCATGCATCACAGAGAACTTTCACATTAAATATCTAAATGATAAGATCAAAATAAACAAAAACTTAAAAAACAATTCTGACAATTTAAATGGATTATTTTTTAATAATGTACTTTGAAAATATCTAATTAAATATTTTATACAAGTGAGTCACAAATCTGATGAGAAAAAAGGCCGCGTCATGTCATATGAAGTTTAACTTATCACCCAGCACTCTAAATTCAAAGACACCTTTAAAAATTATTCAAATACACAAAACTTATAGTAAACATAAACAGCATTTCTATAAGGATAAAAAACACATATGTAAAGTCCAATAGCAAGTATTTTTAAAGCAAGCCCACCAGTGAAGCCTTATTACTTCACAAAGATATTTTAGAATTTGCTAATCTATATATAAAAGGCTAATAAGCAAAGTGTCCCCTTGGGAGTTTGACCGAGAGACCGGGAGTTCAATCACTAGCTTTAACATGCGCTGACCAGGGGCAGTGCAGAATGAAGGAAGGCCCCGGCCAGCAGCCAGCAGCCGGGGAAGGGAGGCCCGGGCTGCCAGCTGGGAGGCCCCAATCAGCCCTGATCGCCGGCCAAGGCTAGGGACCCTACCTGTGCATGAATTTCATGCACCGGGCCTCTAGTTATAAGTAAGGCAGCTACAAAAATGGCTGTATGTCACATTCTCTTCAGTTTCTCTTTTAAAATAGTCTTCCGTAACATAATTCGATAGATCATGGAGGAAAAACATTTTACATTTATGGAGTTCTACTATGTAACTCAGGTTCTTGACATTTGTCATATAACAGTCAGATTTTATCAATACCCACTTAAATGACTCCATTATCATTTTCTGTATTTCAGAACTCTTAAAGACTGACAGAATAGGTCAAATAATAAAAAATGAAAATATAAACCATACTAGAGGCCCAGTGCACAAAAATTCATACACTCAGGGAGGTCCCTCTGCCTGGCCTGTGCCCCCTCGCAGTACAGGACCCCTCAGGGGATGTCCAATTGATGGCTTACGTCCGTTCCCCAGGGGATTGGGGCCTACGCTGGCTGTCAGACATCCCTCTGGCAGCCCGGGAGCCCTCGGGGGATGTCCACTTGCTGACTTAGGCCTGGTCCCCAGGGGAATCAGGCCTAAGTTGGCAGTCAGACATCCCTCTGGCAGCCTGGGAGCCCTCGGGGGATGCCTGAAGAGCGGGCCTAACCCATTAGCTGGACATCCTTAGCACTCCTGTGGAGGCAGGAGAGACTCACACCACCGCCACTGAGCTGACCAGCCATGAGCCAGCTTCTGGCTGAGCTGTGCTACCTCTGTGGAAGCACACTGACCACCAGGAGGCAGCTCTTGCATTGAGCGTCTGCCCCCTGGTGGTCAGTGTGCATCATAGAACCAGTCATTCCTGGTTGTTCCGTGTTAGCATCAATTTGCATATTACCCTTTTATTATATAGGATGGTTAATTCTTATGGGAAAGAATAGTAAGCCCATATATTAACTATAAAATAAATGTGAAACAAGATCCATTTGGAAAGCCCCAGTAACTTTTTTTCTAAACAAGAGACATCTTGGTACAGATTTTCCACTTAATATCTTCCTCACATGCATCTTGCAAATCAAAATCCTGGTTACTAGACACTTTCTTGACAGTATGCAAACAAAGCACCCATTGGATCTCAAGACATTAAAAATCAATACATCTATAGGAAGAGATCAACCAAAGAATTTGTATGCATATATGCATAACCCACGGACAAAGACAATAGTGTGGTGAAGGACAGAGGCCGGAGGCGAGCTAGAGGGGAGTTGATGGGCGAAAAAGAGGGGATATTTGTAATACTTTCAACAAGAAAGATTTTAAAAATCAATACATCTGCTTAAAAAGGTAATTATCTTGAGTACATTTCAATATCTTATATACATTTTCAATGGTTACAGCAACCACTAATTGAAATTCACCTTCTATATATTCAAGATTCACAAATTCTTAAAAAATCCACACAAATACATACTATAGGGTATCCCAAAATTCACGCAAGATTTGAATTTTGCGTGAACATTAACAACAACAAAAAATAAAAGCCTAATTTTACTTGGTTTATTGAATCAGATTCTAATATCTGTTGCCCTTTGATTTCAATCCCTTCAATTTGATAAGCATTACCAAGTACCAATTATGGCCCAGGAGCAGGGACAATGAAGACCAATGAAGACCACAGCTTTGCGTATGTGACAGCAAAGCCATGGAGGCCATTTACCTGATGTGCTATTCCATACATAACCCTATACTGTATACTTTATAAATCAATAAAAAATTTACAATTTTTAATTATAAACTTGTGTTTTCTATCAAAATTACTTCTTGCGTGAATTTTGGGACACCCTATATATCTGCCATAGAGATATGCTTATAATAGACAATAAGAACACGACCTTGATTGTGTTGTAGAGAATGTAAGGCAGATGGTGGTTGGCATGCAAATTAACTGAAAATATATGGTTAAAAAAGTGAAACCAGTCCTGGCTGGTATCATTCAATGGTTAGAGCGTCAGCTGGGGTATCAAAGGATCATGGGTTCAATTCCAGGTCAATCAAGGACACATTCCTTGGGTTGCAGGTTCCACCCTGGCAAGCAATAGATATGTCTCTTTCACATTGATATTTCTCTTTCCCCGTCTCCCTCTCTAAAAAAAAATCCTTGGATGAGGATTAACAAAAAAAAAGCGAAGCCATTATAGCCATTAACATAAATGTTATATTCCAGTGAAATGTCATCATGTAAATGCCCAAAGACAGTAAATTAAGTATAAAGAAAATTATTCATATAAAAAAACAAAACTAAAGGTTGTTAAATCTTTAGAATGTTAAGAATGTTTTTTAATTAAGAATTTATAAATTTAAAAACTGTGTTTGTCTATACTTCAATCATTATGGATGTTTTAAGTATTCTGTATGTTCTTTACCTGGAGTTAGAGACTACTTTCCATGCATATGGCTTGCCTCTCCCAGAGCTGAGAGAGAGGGTTAAATTAGATAATGGTTATGAAGTGCCTAGCAAATTGAAGTCCTTTAAATTTATGTTTGAACTCTTAGGGGCTGCTATTCTTCTATCTTGATTATAGACGGCCACAAAAGGCCTGGAATTAAAAGCAAATCATGTTCAGTTTTACAAATATGTTTCAAGTTTGACAACTCTAGACACACTAGAGACTCTAGTTAACACTATTATCTATTGATGCCTATAAACAAAGCAAAACACCTTTCTTAAACAAGTGTATAATATAAAATGAGTGAAGCCATAATTCATGGATTATAATAATCACTTCCTAATATGGAAAGACCTCAGGGAAGTACACAGAAACCACATCCACACTGTAAGGATTATAAAGGTGAAAAGTCCTAAGCATATTTTTGTTAAATACTAATATTAAAAATTGAAATTGTAGGTAAAATTAAATAAATAGATCATTTTCATTAGATTCCACTAAGTAGGCAATAGGTTTGAGGGTTCATTAAAAGGTGCAAGAGAATTAAGCCTTCACTAGAAGAAAAACTTCCCATTAGAGGAAAAATTATCTATACATTAAAGCCTAAAATTCCTGGTGTCAAGACCCAGATCTGTCCGTAAAAGACTTCAATTTTCTCAAAAGTAGATTAACGTGTGTATGGAAGGTGTTTAGAAAAAAAAAACAACACTGACTGGTCAGACCACGTTTAAATTTATTTCATTAGTGAGAACTGGTTGGAAATGCATTTTAACTAGGGAAAATAGTATCACTGGATTTTAAAAACCTCACTGAAAAGAAACAGAGTTGGGGCTCCTTATTTATATGAATTTTTTTAAATCAAACATTACCAGAAATATTCAAGTTCTGAATAAGTGGGGGTTTATAAACACAAGTGGTAGAGAAAACGAACTACAAATGTGAGAATACGCTCCTAACTTAACCTCAGTTAGCATCTGCAGTAGCTTCTATTACAAGAGAAAAGGTTAACATGCAAAAAACCCCAATATCATCATCCTAACCCAACCTAGACTATTTTCTGACCTTTTTGGTAACGTGTTTAAAAAAGTTACTAAATCTGAAGTAACACAAAAACCTTTATAAGGACTTGTAAAAGCTCTACATTCTTGTTATAATTTATCAACGTGAAGTGAGGGAAGAAGACAATAGCTCACAGTTATTAGTAAGTTCTTCACTTGTCCCCATCATCAAAATAAAAAACACATTGTTGGGCAAACCATAAGGTTGGGCAAAGCAAGCCAAGTAGTCACTTGAACAGAAATGTCTACTTCAAATATCAGATAAATTCCCAAAATCAGATTTTATGCATTTTAAATAATTTTTGTTTATTAAAAATGTCTCCATTTAAATATATTCTGCACTCTCTACACAGGCAAGGACTGAGTGAAAAAGCAGCCTGCATGACTCGTGCATGAGAGAAGAACCAAGCAGTGATGATATATATTTTTTTCCAGCGAAGGAACCAGTCACAATGAATAATGGGTTTGTCTGTAGCAATAACTTGTTCTAGCAGTACTTCATGAGCAAAGTATCTTGGAAGAATTCACATTTTGTACTTTTTTTTAAAAAAAGTTTAAGCCTTACGGCCAGAGTCCAAATGAGAAATCAAAACAGGACTCCCTGCCTGTGAATTTCCTTTCAGGACATGCTCACTCTTGCTTTGATCAGTAAAGCAAAGTAACTTTCATGCAGAATGAAGTCAGTCAGGCTAATGTGTCTAGTAGACTTGTAAAAGAGGAACTTATTATTGTACCTATTTCCCTGCAAAGTTTCAGGTCAAAGCTCCACTGAGTCAAAGCTTGAGTAATCCACTGAGCTTTGTACCTTGAGGTAAAGGAGTGGAAGAAAAAGGAGGCTATTACAGGTGGCTTCCAGGTTTGGAAAAAGTTGGGAGGAGTTAGGTCTACTGGTTGCATACAAGTTAATAAATGGAGTAATACTACGCCGTGTAAGAAAAGCTAAGCCCCCAGAAAGATAGCCAGCATAAAATTAAAAGAGTCCAAACCCAAGCATCATCTCACATCTCTCACCAGTTTTTAAAGGGATGTACGTTATTTGTAGGTTTGATCATTAGTCCATTTTGTATTCCAGAAGTCTACGCTTCACTCTCAAACCTCTAAATTCAAACAGCCAGGTTTGCTAACAGTTCCAGGAAATGATACAATGTTACCAGGATCAGCAAACCCTCTCCCAGACAGTATCCCCATCAGAACAAACAACAACAACAACAACAACAAGGCGGGGTTGGGTGGCTGCCTGACATTCGCAATTTACCCGGGTGGTCAAAGGCAGGAAAATAAAAGGATGAAATTCCACCAGAGGTAACTAAAAATCCTAACTTTCCACAAAGCTTTCCCTGCCCCAAACGGAATCCCCTTCCTTCCGCTCCGACGCAGAGAGCCATCCGGGACAGGGGTCAGGAATTGACATGCTACTGGAAATAACAGGGGACGAAGGAACCTAACCGCAGCTACAGAGGCAACGACACGGAACCCAAACGTGGGTGGCAGAGGCGGAAGGGCCGGTAGCCCGGGCAGAGACGGAAGGGGCCCGTGGAGCGGAGGGAGCGGGGATCGCTTCGAGGGAGGCAGCAGCGGGGAGAGAGAGAGAGATCCGGATTCACGCCACCAGGCGTTCACCGAAACCCGGAGGAGGCTAACGGGAAACAATGGGGCAGGGAGACCCGGGGCCAGGGGGGAGCCACTCGGGACAGGGAGACGGGCGGCCCGGACCGGTGGGACGAAGGAACCGAAGGCTTTAGTCCAGGCGGGCAGCGGGGAGGTGAGCGGCCAGGTGCGGGGGCCAGTCGGTCGGGTGTGCCGACGGGGTGCCGTGGCGCACCC
>NW_006285247.1:1460416-1463052 GCF_000327345.1 Myotis davidii | reverse complement strand
GCAGGGGGCGGGGCGAAGGAGGGGCGGGGACTCCGGCGCGCTGGAGCAGGCCACGCCCCTCTCCCACCCGACTCCAAGGTTGTCCTATGATTGAAACCAAAAGCATGACAAAGAGGAGGTGCAGCTGCCTTAACAGCCCTCCTTTCGCCCCCCGTTGCCCCCCACCCCCCGAGGAAGGAGCTGTCAGACTCCTGGCTTCCCAGGCTTCCCTAGCAGAATCAAGAATATGTGTGGGGACGCCCCCAAGGCCATCCTTCTGACTGTAAGGAAAAGGGAAAGGCTTCTGTCGCCCAGCTTCTGAGCCTGCCACAGGCCTCTCCTTGTTGTGGAACTGCAGAAGCTCCCCTGCTTACTGAACCCAGAAGTGTTGGAGGTTTTCCCCTTTTCTTGATAGACTTGGAAATGTCACCTGTTTTTGTTTCTCTCTTTCAAAACTCGACCCTTTGCTGCCAGCCAGTTCAATCTCTAGTGCTCAAACAGGACAGGAATCACATAAGTTTCACTAGAATCTGAAAAAGGAAGTAATAGGATGATGTCAACCAGAGATTAACCTGAACCCTATAAAGCTAGCTGATGTGATGATTAAACCACAGAAGGAAGTGAGAGGAGCGGTAAGTGGAGGAATCCCATTCAAAAAATTGAGGCATCAATACCTGCCATCCCCTGGTTTAGTCTTTCTTCTTTTCTCTGGCATAAATCAGATTTTCAAGGAAAAAAAGACATTGACACTACCCAGTAGGCATTTTAGAGAAATTATTATATCCTGTGATTTTGTTTTATGAGATCCAGATCTAGTAACAAAACCTTTTTATATGTTATTAGGGCCCCCCATTTAACTCAGGTTTAGGGATTTAAAAAAAAATTTTTTTATTTCAGAGAGGAAGGGAGAGGGAGAGAGAGATAGAAACATCAATGATGAGAGAGAGTCATTGATCGGCTGCCTCCTGCACGCCCCCTACTGGGGATCAAGCCCACAACCCAGGCATTTGTCCTGACCAGCAATCAAACCGTAACCTCCTGGTTCGTGGGTTGATGCTCAATCACTGAGCCACGCAGGCCGGGCTTGGGATAAGTTTTAAAACATATAGTTAAATTACCATGACAGTCCTATGTAATCCTGCTAGCTTCAAATGAAATATTAACATACTCAGAAAGTCTGTGTATACCATCTGCCAACCAAATCTAAATTACTGTTCTTCAATCTAGTGATTCTCAAAAGATGCAAGCTAATAGATAGTTAACATTTTATGTATCATATCATGAATTTTGTGGTATCCTCCCATTTCCATTCCCCCTCCCCTTTTTTTTCACTATAGCTGGTGGAATTCTGTAACACCATGCTTTTGCCAAGAACATACAGTTCTTAAACCAGCAGGCTTCCTCTTTGTCAAGCCAGCCCCAAATTTCATACAACTGTAATGACTTCCTTCAGTGCATCTGTAGTCCATCTGTGGTTTGGTGTCCAGCTGCCCTGTTTCTACCTGGCAGTGGAATTACCCAATTCTGAAGACATGTCAGCCATCCTTGCTACTATTCTATGGATTCTACTGAATAAGTTGCAATTGGACTGCGAGCTGTGTGCTGTTAAACCCCCTGATGAGGTCATCATGAGCATGGCGTTTTGCTATCAGTAGATAAGTATTTCATTCTTGGGGAAAATGTTGCTTGAATGAACGGTTGAGAACATTTTGAAGTCATCCATTTGGAAACATCAAACCTCTCATTTGATAAAATCACATTTACATCATGTCCATCCCATAATTATCTATCTGGAGCATCATCATTGCAATATTTTATTAATTCACTATATTTCAAAAAAATATGTATTGAATACCTACTTTGTGTCAAGCATCTAGGTGCAGAATACTGTTCTATTGGTGAACCCATCAGTGCTTTGGGAACTAATCAACTCTTAACTTTGATCACTAACTTGAAGCATATTTGTATTAATCATAAATGAACAGAACTAAAAACAGAAGGGAAAACTAGAATAGCACATGATACTTCCTAGGTTCCCCAAATTAAAAAATATGTTTCCCAAATTAAAATAGTGAGGTGTGCGGTTTAGGGGAAAACAACGGTTTTGTTTTGTTTTTTAATGTCTTCTATATATTAGGAACACTACATACATAAAGTTTTTTTATTTAATTTTATCACCTGGTTTGTGTGGCTCAGTGGTTGAGGGTCAACCCTTGAACCAAGAGATCACAGTTTGATTCCCAATCACTGGCATATGCCCAGGTTGCCGGGTAGATCCCCAGTGTGGGGCATGCAGGAGGCAGCCCGTCAATGATTCTTCCTCTTCATTGATGTTTCTATCTCTCTCTCTCCCTCTCCCTTCCTCTCTAAAGTCAATAAAAACAAATAACAACATATTTAATTTTCTCATTACTATAATTCTGAAAGTATTATGCCTATTTAATATGAGAAAAAATAAGTTTTAAAAGTTAAGTCTTCAAAGTCCTAGAATCCCACAGATATTAAAGTGGCAAAAGCAAGATTTAAAAACTCATTGTCTTTCTGTAACCTTACCTAAACCCTTTAGACCATCGGTTCTCAACCTGTGGGTCAGACCCCTTTGGGGGTCCAACGACCCTTTCACAGGGGTCGCCTAAGACCATTGGAAAACACATATA
>NW_006285247.1:1449818-1460323 GCF_000327345.1 Myotis davidii | reverse complement strand
TACAGTTATGAAGTAGCAACGAAAATAATTTTATGGTTGGGGGTCACCACAACATGAGGAACTGTATTAAAGGGTCGCGGCATTAGGAAGGTTGACAACCACTGCTTTAGACAAAACTTGTACAACTGCCAATACAGGTTAAATTTATTCAACAAATATTTCTTGCCTGCATACTCTATGCTAGGCATTGCTAGATGCTAAAATATAATACTGTGTCAGACAAACATGGTCTCTGTTCTCAACTTCTTATATTTTAATTGGCAACAGATGAAAAGGTAATATGCTGCACCTCAAGCAACTTGGTAATGTCTATGACTTAAAAGTAAGAAAGTGAGCAAGAAAAAGTATGAAAGAGAGGATTAACCAAAATTTTTATTCCTTATTACTTCACTCTAGCACTTTCCAAAATCTAGCAAGCCTATAGCTCCCTATTCCCATTCTTCTTAGACATTAGGATTATCTAAATTATAATCTTTTGACATTCTGTTAGCTAAGCTAATATGAACACCTGGCAAACCCTTCCTCCCTCACCTTTCTATATTTATACTTCCTGATGCTGCCACATCAGTTAAAGATCATAATCTTATATAACCTTACCAAAAGTAAGGACATTTCCTTGAATGTAGCTGAGTTCTCTTGCCAGAACCTCAAAGTAAATTCTCTACTTCCAATTGTGGGATACTTATTCAGGCTCTCAGTTTCCATAATGGGAATAGTAATAAAGGGTGTCCCAAAATTCACGCAAGAAGTAATTTTGATAGAAAACACAGGTTTATAATGAAAAATTGTAAATTTTTATTGATTCATAAAGTATACAGTATAGGGTTATGTATAGAATAGCATATCGGGTAAATGGCCTCCACGGCTTTGCTGGCACATATGCACTCTTTTGTTGAAATTTTCCATGACTGTTTTGCATAAATGTGGCTGAATTTCGATGAGGCTCATTTTCATCTTGATGGCTTGGTTAATCGACAAAATTGTCACATTTGGGGTTCAGAAAATCCACGAGTGATTGTTGAGAAACAAATGCATCCATAAAGTGTCACTGTTTGGTGCAGATTTTGGGATGGAGGCATCATCTGACCATTCTTCTTCGAAAATGCGGCTCCTCAGGCAATAACAGTTAATGGTGCTCGCTATCAAGATATGATAATCCAGTTTTTATGTATGCTATTCCATACATAACCATATATTTTATACTTTATGAATCAATAAAAAATTTATAATTTTTCATTATAAACCTGTGTCTTCTATCAAAATTACTTCTTGCATGAATTTTGGGACACCCTTTATGTAACTTCGTTGATTACTGACCTTGTGTCCTAAACACATTACATGCATTATCTCAGTTAAACCCTCAAACTACTTCATGACCGTAAGTTTGTGTTGACCAAACTCTGTTTCCTTTTCCCCTGCACACACAAACTTCATTTCCCAGCCTCCTTTGTAATTAATTGGGGTCATATGACTGATTTCTCTCCAACAGAATGTGAACAGAGTTTAAAAAGCCACTTAAAGATGGGCCCAAAGAACCTCTAAAAACATCTACACATACACACACACACACACACACCTCAACACATGCTCCACATTCTCTTTTTCCCTCCTATCTACCCTGTGAATGAAGACTTCAAAGAATTTAGAGGAGTTCAAAACCACAAAATGGAAGAGCCCTGAGGGCCCAAATTAATCCTTGGAGGATTGCTGCCCAGAAGAAATGTAAGGCCAGGAAAACCTGTGTTGGATTTGACTTGTTTTATTAAATTGTGCCTCTGAAATTATACACTTCTTTTCGCTCCATTTTACTAATGGAGAAACTGAGGACTAAAAAGTTTAGTGACTTGCTTAAAATGCTCAGCTATTAGGGGAGCTAGAATTAGATCTCAGATCTCTCTGACTTTAGAGCCTGGGCTCTCACTGCTTGAGTGTCTCATGACAAAGTTCGTGTACCTCTACATTGTCATAAACTTCCATATGGCCTTTAATATACACTGCTTCACCTAGCATGCTGAAGGGTAACAATCATTAGGGTAGCCTCCAACTTCTCTTTCACATAAATGAAGCTCTCTTACTGTCCTTAACTTGAAGTATGGTAGCAATCATCTCAGGTAGAAACTATAGCTTACCTTTAACCCTGCTGTTTGGCTTATGTACCTATTTGCTTTGTTTAACAATAGACAGGTTATTTTGATTTTCTGAATTATATAAATCATCCCATTCAATTAAATACCCTATTGATTATGTGAATATCCCATGGGTTGTGGTTATACTAGTCTTAGAAAGCACGTTTTCCCTTACCTGGGAAGGACAGCACAGTTATCCCAAGGTCAGAGGGCTCCAGTTAACGTGTCCCTGTTGACTCAGTGTTCCAGAGACCCAAAACAAAAACTGTAATTTAGATAACATGCCTAAGTCTGACCAGGTTCCTCATTCCAGACCCGAGGGCTCTAGATAATGTGTTTCTGTCAATTCGGTGATCCAGAGACCCCAAAGTGTAATTTAGATAACGTGCTGCTTCTGCTTCTGTAAACTGCTTTTTGCAAATCAGGTTCCTCATTCCAAACCTTGGGATGTAGTCAATACCTTTGTGATCTTTGCCTATATAAGTCTGGTTTTGCGACCATCTTATTACTATGAGATTTGGGGAATGGTCCCTCATAGTCCTGGATTGCAATAAATGTGACTCTTTAATTAGACTTCTTGAGGCGTCCTTCTGTGATTCACGGGGTACATTACAACAAACTCACCCTTGCCACACTCTCCTTTCTTTCAGGTATATTAATTTTGCAATTTCAATGACTTTTGATTTTATAATTTCAATATATATTTGGACCTTTTATACCTGTTTAGAGATTATGTGTAGATGAGTTGTTAAATATAACCCTTACCTTGAAAGGGAAGATTAACCAAATCTTGACTGTGAATCATCATCAAAAACTCTGTAATTATGAAGCAGAATAAAAGTAGGATACCTGAGCCATTAAGATATCTAGCATCCATTCTTTTCTGTAACCTGTAGAGGCTGAATCAATCAAATCAAGTATTAGGACATGCAACATTGAACTAAAATAAGATCAGAATTTTAATGTCAATGTTAAAATCAGGATATTGAATTTTGACCAATAAGTATCAACCAAATGAAGGAGATTCATTAATTCATTTGAAGCAATGGGAGAAGTACCAGATCTGGAGCCATTCACACTTAGGTTCAAAGTTCTATGCAAGTTATTCAGATTTCTTACATGTAAAGTGGATGAGCCCAGCCAGTGTGGTCACTGGTTCGATTCCCTGGTCAGGGCACATGCCTGGGTTGCAGGCTCAATCCTCAGTGCAGGGCGTGCAAGAGGCAGCAGATCCATAATTTTATGCTTTAAGCATTAAATTGTCAGCATTATAATAATGTACAGGAAACACTAGTACAATATTTGACACCCAGTTGTCAATAAATCGCTTAACAAATATTTACTACGGGCAAAGCACTCTGATAAATTCTCAGAATACAAAGATTAATTAGACAAAATATTAACAATGTATTAAGTGATATGACCAAGGTATGCATAGAGTTCTTTAAGAGAAAAAGGACATCTCATTCTCCTGGAGGAATGAAGGTTTCTCAGGGGCAGTGACACGTAAGCTGAGTCTTGAAGGATGATTGGGAATTGTGAAGGGATCAAGGGGAAGTTATTCCAGGCAGAGGAAAACCATTTATGCAAAAGAAGCCATTTGAGAACTCAGTTTTATATGGCTTACACACTGTGTGTGTGAGGTTTTCATTTATTCATTCAATCAGCGAGTAGTTATTGAGTACCTGTGTGTGCTAAATAGTGTTTTAGGTCCTAAAAACGTATAAGTGAATAAAATAGAAATGGTGCCCCTTGAATGGTGCCTCTACTCAAGCAGGGCATATAACAAGCAATAAATAAATAAAAATGAAACAAATACAGGGAGTGATGAGTGCAGTGAAGAAAAATTAAGCAGGGCAAAAAAATCAAGAATGACAGGGGAGCGGGACTTTAAAGTAGATGACAAGGGAAAGCCTTTCTAAGGAGGTGACATCTGACTTGAATGGAATGTGGGTATCAGCAATGCAAATATGGGAAGAAGATCATTTTGCATGAAGGAAACAATAGGTAGGATGGATGGTTCTCAGGCAGGAACTAGGTTAACTTGTTTGCAGGACACCAAGACCAGTGTTGCAAGAGAAATGAGTGAAGAAGAGAAAGAGACTTTGGAGATGACCTTAGATATGACTTTAAAGCACATTGGAGAGTCTAGATAATATCCAGAACTGGATGCCCCTGCAAAGAGACAGCAAGCCATATATCCTAGGAACAAGCTGTTGACTGCATGAAATAGGCTGTTTCCATCAAGACCCCACAGATTGCCATATTCTTCTTTGTATGTGTATCCCCTTGGTTTTGCTTCTTTATCTTCTTGGCTATTTTCTTCCCCCTCGTCTGGATTAAGGTACTAGGTTTTTAATAGACACCCTTGCTTTTTACTCATGGTATTCCCAAGCTCTGTGTCCTACAGTTACCACAATCCACAGATCAGTGTTTTTCTCTGGCATCAATGTTTCTCTCCCTCTCTCCCTTTCCCTTCCTCTCTCTTTAAAATCAGTGAAGAAATATGATTTGAGAAAGAGAGGATGGGAGAGGGAGAGAGGGAGAGAGAGGGAGAGGGAGAGAGAGAGAGAGAGAGAGAGAGAGAGAGAGAGAGAGAGATATCAGTTGCCTTCTACATGTACCCCGACTGGGACTGAGCCTGAAACCTGAGTATGTGCCCTGACTGGGAATCAAACTTCGACCTTTTAGTGTACAGGATGACACTCAAACAGAGCCACACCAGTCAGGGCATAAAATTTATATTTTAATTGCAGTTTTAGGTTCGCAGCAAAATTGAGTGGAAAGTACAGAGAGTCCTCATATTCCCTGTCCCCACATGCACAGCCTTCCCCACTATTAGCATCCACGGTGGTACATTTATTACAATTAATGAACCTACACCCAAGTCCATAGTTTACATTATGGTTCACTTTAGGTGTTGCACATTCTGTGGGTTTCAACAAACATATAATGACATATATCCACCATTGTTTTCTCATTCAGAATAGTTACACTGCCCTAAAAATCCTCTGTGCTCTGCCTCTTTATCCATCCCTCCCTCTCAACCCTAACATCCTTTGATCTTTTTACCATCTCCATAGTTTACCTTTTCCAGAATGTCATATAGCTGGAATTATACAGTATGTAGCCTTTTCACTTAGTAATATGCAATTGTTTCCTCCATTGTCTTTTCAGAGCTTGATAGTTCATTTCATTATAGCGCTGAATAACATTCCATTGTCTGGATGAACCACAATGTATTTATCCATTCACCTATGAAAGACATCTTGGTTGTTTCCAACGTGTGGCAATTATGAATAAACCTGCTATAGACATCTTTGTGCAGGTTTTTAAAATTAAATTTATTGGGGTAACGTTGATTAATATGATTATACAGATTTCAGGTTTCTATGTTACAAAATCTGTATATTGTACTGTGTACCCACCACCCAAAGTCAAATCTTCTCCCATCACTATATTTTAGGACCCCCTTCACCCCTCCCCCCCTTCCCTCTGGCAATCACCACACTACTGTTTGTGTCCAAAAGTTTTAATTTTATATCTCACATATGAGTGATATCATATGGTTCTTAGCTTTTTCTGACTGACTTATTTCATTTAGCATAATATTCTCAAGGTGCATTCATATTATTGCAAATGACAGTATTTCATCCTTTATTGTGGCTTCACGAAATTCATGCAAAAGTAGGCCTTCCTTTCCCCAGCTGCTGGCACTGGCTTCCCTCTGGCACCAGGGAAGTAGGCTTCCCTCACAGACCCAGCTTTATCTGGAAGGTCGTTTGGGAGGATGTCTGGAAGGCTGTCCATTTTAATTAGCATATTATGCTTTTATTTTATATATGTATATGTATATACATACATATATATGTATATATGTATATATATATATTGATTTCAGAGAGGAAGGGAGAGGGAGAGAGAGATAGAAATATCAATGATGAGAGAATTATTGATTGACTGCCTTCTGCACACCCCTTACTGGGGATCAAGCCCGAAACCCGGGCATGTGCCCTTGATCGGAATCAAACCCAGGACCCTTCAGTTCACAGGTCGATGCTCTATCCACTGAGCAAAACCAGCTAGGGTGGTGTAAATTTTTTAAGGCATATATCCTCCTTGGTGTTTTCTGAGATTCCTGGATTCGTAGTTTGGTGTCTGACATTAATTTGGGGGAACTTCTCAATTATTAGTGCTTCAAATATTGCTTCTCTCTGTTCTTTCTTTTCCTTCTGGTGTTCTCATTATACATATGTTATAGTTTCTGTAGTTGTTCTACAGTTCTTAGACATTCTGTTTTGTTCCTTTAGTCTTTTTTCTCTTTGCTTTTCAGTTTTGGAAGTTTCTGTTGTCATATCCTCAAGTTCACAGTCTAGTGATAGATTTTCCTCAGCCATGTGTAGTATATTAATGAGCCCATGAAAGGCATTCTTCATTTCTGTTACAGTGCTTTTGAATTTACATCTCTCTGCTAATATTACCCATCTATTCTTGTATGTTGTCTACTTTTTCTATTAGGCCCCTTCTCATATTAATCAGTTGTTTTAAATTCCCAGTCTGATAATTGCAGCATCCCTGTCATTTCTAACTCTGGTCTGATGCTTGTTCAGTCTCTTCAAACTATGTTTTTGACTTTTAGTATTTCTTATAATTCTATGTTGAAATCCAGAAAAAATGTACTGGGTAAAAGGAACTCTAGTAAATAGGCCTTTCATGGTGTGGTGGTAAGATATCAGGGAAGAAGTGTTCTCTAGCCCTATGACTGGGTCTCAGTCTTTTGGTGAGCTTGTGCCCATGTACTGTGAACCCTACCCATGCCATTCAGTCCCCCTACAAACATGCACACACCCCTTAGGTGAGGCAGGATGACCAGAGAGAGCTGGATTTGTGTATTTCCCTTCCCCTGGGTAGGTTAGGCTCTGATAAAACCACAACATCTTAGACTCTGGTAAATAGCTTCCCTGCAAATAGACCTTATGAAAAACAGGATGCTCAGGCATATTTCAAAATGGTTCCTTTTCCCTTTCTCCTGATGGAAACACCAAGAGAATTTTCTATGGTATTCACTTGGTGTGAGGGCCTGGTAGAGCGCCTGGAGGTAAAACTCACAAAAGTGGGGGTGAGGGAGGCTATGCCTGAGTTCTCCTATAGTTCTTAGCTCTCAGGCTTGTCCACACAAGGGCTTGAGTCTCCAGCAATTTATTAATTACATTTTAGGTTTTCTTTTCCTTGCACTCATTTCTGCTTGGGGGTTTCGGGTCCGGTAAGTTGTGATTTTTTGTGTTCACCTGTATGTCTCCAATTTTGAAGGTAGTGGTTTGTAAACCTCGTGACCTCACTTCTCTGACAGATCTAAGAAGAGTTGATTTTTTCAGTTTATTCATCTTTTTACTTGTTACAACAGAGTAGTAACTTCTACGCTTCTTATATGCAAATCAGAAACTGGAAAACATGCTCAAAGTCACTAATCATCCAAGAGATGCAAATCAAAACAACAATGAGGTATCATCTTACACCTGTCAGAATGGCTATCATCAACAAATCAACAAACCACAAGTGCTGGATAGAATGTGGAGAAAAGGGAACACTCGGGCACTGCTGGTGGGAATGCAGACTAGTGCAGCCACTATGGAAGACTGTATGGAGTTTCCTCAAAAAACTACAAATGGAACTCCCATTTGACCCAGTGATCCCACTTCTAGGCATATACTGGAGAGCATTATGCTAAGTGAAATAAGCCAGTCAGTGAAAGATATATACCACATGATCTCACTCATTTGTGGAACATAAAAAACATTATAAAGTGTTGAACAAAAATAGATAGAGGCAAAGAAGCATTGAACCGACTGTCAAACTACAGTGGGAGGGTTGCGGGGCAGGAGGAGGTAAGAGATCAACCGAAGGACTTGTATGCATGCATATAAGCATAACCAATGGACACAAGACATTGGGGGGTAGGGGAGGCTGGGGGAATGTCAATGTGGGAGGGAGGGAAGGAGACATATGTAATACTCTTTGTAATACTTTAAGCAATAAAACAAATTTTTAAAAAAAAGAAACTGGAAGGCTGAACATATTGATTTTGAGGTGCTCAATAGACACCCAAATGGAGCTGTCCAGTACACTATAGAATATTAATGTGGCTCTCAGTAAGCTGGAGATATAGGCCCAAACAACATGAGCATATAAGCAGTTGGTAAAATCACGGAGTGTATGAAGTTAACCTGGGAGTGAGCTCCCAGGAGCAACACAGAGTCCTGGGGAATTCCAACATTAAAGAGACAGGATACAATTTTGAAGGAGCACTAAAGATATAGTCACTCTCTGATAAAATTAAGTTTTCCCTAGTACCTTGCTATTGCTCATATAAATTTATCAAAGTTCATTACCTTTTCTTCCTTTATACCTGCACCTCCCACACCCCAATTAACTAAAGCAATTATATTACATAATCCACTCATCCCAAAGCAATTTTTAACATGGAGACTTTTTTTAAAAGTAGAATAAAATATTCCAGTCTACCTTTTAAATAAGGTTCTATAGATAGTTCTGTAAATCTTTTGTTTGAAAATATCACTTTAAAATGAAGATATTTTATTCCCATTGACTGTCCACAGAAAGTTTTGAGTACCAAATTCTAAACCTCCAAAAGTGGGATTAAAATTTGAGATACTGGCCGAAACCGGTTTGGCTCGGTGGATAGAGCGTCGGCCTGCGGACTGAAAGGTCACAGGTTCGATTCCGGTCAAGGGCATGTACCTGGGTTGCGCGCACTTCCCCAGTGGGGGATGTGCAGGAGGCAGCTGATCGATGTTTCTCTCTCATCGATGTTTCTAACTCTCTATCTCTATCTCTCTCCTTTCCTCTCTGTAAAAAATCAATAAAATATATTTAAAAAAAAAATTTGAGATACTGAAAGATGCCAGGAAACAGTGGCATTTCTGCATGCCACAGTGACATGAAGGCAGGAGAGACACATCTGCCAAACTTTTTATTGTAAGTAAATCACTTTGTACTGACATAGCTTTACTTTAGAGGAGAATGTTTGTGGGGATTTTCAATCAGATAAAAATAGGGCTGCTGTTTTCTATATGCCAATTAACATACTTGACATGTAGCCAGATCTGCCCTGGACACAGCAGGGGATGTACAGTTTGTCCTGATTCTGTGTGAAATGAAAAATGCAGTACTTGGCACATGAAAAAATATGTGAACCCAGAATATGCTGTCAAATACAGCAAGTCAAATGAAGAGAATTGATTTACTGAAGGGCAGTCTATGCTTTCTAGAGAACAAAGGAGGAAGGAAGACTCTCTGGACTACTAACATACAATAGGAATGTTGAGTTTAACTGTTAATCCTACATGCCAATGAATAAACATATTTATTTTTTTAAATATATTTTATTGATATTTTACAGAGAGGAAGGGAGAGAGATAGAGAGTTAGAAACATCGATGAGAGAGAAACATCGACCAGCTGCCTCCTGCACACCTCCTACTGGGGATGTGCCCGCAACCAAGGTACATGCCCTTGACCGGAATCGAACCCGGGACCCCTCAGTCTGCAAGCCGACGCTCTATCCACTGAGCCAAACCGGTTTTGGCTGAATAAACATATTTAAAGACATTTTCTTACAACTCAATTAAAGATGCATTCTTCTTACCATGAGTTTAAAAAAGGAACTGGTAGTGGCTTATACACAGCATATAAATACATGTTAAAAAATTTTGCACAGAAAATCTACTTTGATGTCATCTAGTCCAATTCCTTTATTTGTAGATGAGGAAAATTGGTCCCAGGGATGTTCACATTACTTTGATAAGGTCACCCTGATACATTGTCCTCACAGATTCTTTGGCTCATGAACTGAAAACTTTATGGGAGCATCAAAGTTATGGTAACATTTCAAATAACTAGAGTGCTTGAAAAATAGTTTATTCTTTAGAGAGAAAAGTGTTTTTGTATTTATAACATCAAAAATTGACCTTAGGTGCCCTAGCTGGTTTGGCTCAATGGCAAGACCATCAGCCTGCGGACTGAAGGGTCCCGGGTTCAATTCCGGCCAAGGGCACATGCCTGGGTTTCAGGCTCGATCCCCAGTAGGGGGTGTGCAGGAGGCAGCCAATCAGTGATTCTCTCTCATCATTGATGTTTCTATCTCTCTCCCCCTCTCCCTTCCTCTCTAAAATCAATAAAAATTGTATTTTTTATTTTTAAAAAGAGCCCAGGCTAGTTTTGCTCAGTGGATAGAGCAATGGCCTGTGGACTGAAGGGTCCCAGGTTCGATTTCGGTCAAGGGCACATGCCTTGGTTGCCGGCACATCCCCAGTAGGGAGTGTGCAGGAGGCAGCTGATCGATGTTTCTCTCTCATCGATG
>NW_006285247.1:1442830-1449725 GCF_000327345.1 Myotis davidii | reverse complement strand
AGACCATCAGCCTGCGGACTGAAGGGTCCCGGGTTCAATTCCGGCCAAGGGCACATGCCTGGGTTTCAGGCTCGATCCCCAGTAGGGGGTGTGCAGGAGGCAGCCAATCAGTGATTCTCTCTCATCATTGATGTTTCTATCTCTCTCCCCCTCTCCCTTCCTCTCTAAAATCAATAAAATATATTTTTAAATTTTTTTTTAAATTGACCTAAGGTATCTTAGCTTATAGTTCTACCCTTATAAGTATCAGGTTGAAAACATGAAATTGCTGATCTTAGATAATTATTTACCCACAAAAACAGCAAATTTCATGTGGTTCAACCGAAAATATGAAAAGTAAACTAAATATTTCAATAACTCATAAAAACTCAAGTTCATAACTTCAAAGAGTATCATATAGTTTAGCATTATGTCTCCAGATATCATAGTCCAAATGACAGTATAGAAAATATTCTGGCTCCATAAATAACCTGAAAACATTGGGAGCCGTGCTGTTTAGCCTCCAAGATAGACATCAGTGATGATCCTCACCTACTGGTATTCATGCCCTTGTATAGTCCCCTCTCACAATGAATAGGAATGACCTTTATGGCCAATGAAATGTTGAGAAAACGATGGTGTATGATTCCTCGGGCTAAATTATAAAAAATATTGCAGCTTCCACTTTGCTCTCTCTTGGCTCACTGACTCTGGCAGAAGTCAGCCGCCATGTTTTGAGAACACTCAGACAGTCCGATGGAGAGGGCCACGTGGCAGAGAACCCGGGCCTCCTGCCATCAGCCTGCACTAACTTGCCGCCTTGTAAGTAGGCCATCTCGGCAGCAGGTCCTCAGGTACCACAGCCAAGTCATCGGAAGCCCTGACGGATAGCTTGATTGCAACCCCGGGAAAGACCCAGAGCCAGAACTACCCAGCTCAACTGTTCCCAAATTCCTAACTCACAGAAACTGTGTGAGATGCTGTTTTAAGCCACTAAGTTTTGTAATAATAGATAACTAATACAGGGTGATACATATCTGTATGTAAATATACAGATATAGATATTGTTATATTTACTTAATTAGTTTCCTAGGACTGCTATAACAAATTACCACAAATGTGGCATTCAAACAATAGAAATTTATTCTCTCACAGTTCTGGAGGCAGAAGTCTAAAATCAAGGTGTGGGCAGGGCTGCACTCCCTCTGAAGACTCTGGGGAAGATCCTTCCTTGTCTCTTTCAGCTTCTGGTAACTCCAGGTGTGCCTTGGCTGCATAACTCCATTCTCTATTTTCTCCTTTTCTCCACGTGCCTGGGGCGTGTGTGTGTGTGTGTGTGTGTGTGTGTGTGTGTGTGTGTGTGTGGTGTGTGTGTGTGTGTGTGTGTGTGTGTGTCTCGCTTATAAGGAAACTTACCTTGCAGATAGAGCCTACCCAGATAATCAAGGATGATCTCATGTCCAGATCCTTAATTTTTTTTCAGATCCCTAATTTAATTATACCTGCTTTATCCACATAAGGTCACATTCATAGGTCCCAAGATTTGGACATATCACTGGGAAGGCCATTGTTCATCTTACTACATGTGGTGTGAGTTTACATATAATTTAATATGTAATCTGCTTAAATCATCTAGAAGAGTCATGAAAGTAAATAATAATAACATGATAACAGTAATAACAAAAGACCTAGTTGAGTGTCCTAGTGAATGGTTTAATTACTCAAAGCTGCATGATATCATCTTTTTTTATAAACAGGAATCAGGCGTCCTGGGGTCTAGCCTCTACTGGTTGTGTAGCCATGGCAAGAAACTTCACTTCTGCCCTAGTCAGTTTGGCTCGGTGGATAGAGCGTCGGCCTGCGGACTCAAGGGTCCCAGGTTCAATTCCGGTCAAGGGCATGTACCTTGGTTGCGGGCGCATCCCCAGTGGGGGGTGTGCAGGAGGCGGCTGATCGATGTTTCTCTCTCATCAATGTTTCTGACTCTCTATCCCTCTCCCTTCCTCTCTGTAAAAAATCAATAAAATATATTTAAAAAGGAAAAAAAAGAAATTTCACTTCTATGACCACTTGTAGGGGGAAGGTCCTTTTCCCCAGCCTCTTTCCATGCGCAGAGACATCCACTAGAGAGTAATACCCCTGGGCTTTCTTTGCCTCCATATTCACTCTCCCAGTGGAGGAGGGGGGATTTACTTGATTGATGAGTTCAGGAAAAAGAAAGGGACGTGGTTGACCAGGGCCTGGCCTAGTGAGGCATCTGGAACAAACTTTAAGCAGCCCCGCACTCTCAGGGTCTCCCCACGTGCCTCATTCACCTCACCCTAGCTCCAGTCCTGTACATAGCCTACACCTGGTTGGATCTCCCTGATTACAGAGACCTATATCTGTTCTGCTCTCTGCTAAGTAGTAGGAGGCCTGCACCTGATTAGGGAGGTGTGGGGGTGTCCAATGGACCCATGTCTAGATGAATAAGACTATCCAATTTGGGGGTGAAATGTGACCACATATCAAAGCCATATCTTTCAATTTAGCTTTTTACAACTAATAAAGCTGCTATTTTAATCTCCAGTTATCTGACTCCTCTTTCTGTCTCTCAGCTGATTCCGAAGTCAGGTAGAAGAAAGTGCCATTTAATGACATTCACACATACGTACATACACACCCCCATAGACACACACATAACAGTTCCCTCATTTATTTTTTTTAAAGGGACTAGATAACAGTAGGAACCTTTATAGCCCTACTATGGGAGAGGAAGGAGACAGAGGGATGGTATTTTGTTTGTTTTGAAATATAGTATACAGCTCATGTGATCTCCCTGGACGAAACTGAAATTAAGACCGGTTATGTAATCTGTTCAAGGGCACAAGCAAGTAACTGACAGGGCTGAACTTCATATGAATGTTTTCTGAGTCCTAAGCCTATGCTCTGTTTACTTAGTTCTTGGTTAGCCATCCATGTCTCTTAATTCTAAATTCTTAGTTCTGAGATCACAGAGTATAATGGTACTGCTATTTGTAAGAATGAAAATTACAAGTAACTTGTCATCACCAAGCTTGGAGCTCCTTGAGGGTAGACATTGTTTTATCCAGCTCTTAGTACAATGCCTGGAACACAATAACACTCAATAAATGTTTGTCAAACCAATGATGATTAATCTGGAGCCACCAAGAGGCTAGGAAAATTAAGAACATAATATTTTGTGAATTGACAGTCTAAAATAGGTTCAATAATAAAACTATAATACTCCTTCTATTTCATGTAATAAATTTTATATGATTAGATAATTTTTTAAGTTTAGTTATCTCTCTATACCCTCAGTTTTGACATTGTTAACAGTGGCATATGGACCTTGATTCTCCCGTGAATCTTTTTTAAATGAAAACTGGGTTTAATCAGAAATTTTCTGGCTTCCACTATTATTCCCATGATCCTTGCTAGAAAACAATTATAGGATGTTTGGAGATGTTTGCCTTGTTTAGATTTGAATTCCATTGAGCTTTTTTTTTTTTTTTTTCTCAGAAAAATCTCATGGTACACAGTTTCATACTAGCTTGGCATGTGGTTATTTGGCCCATATACTATTTTAAATAACATTTAAATTTAAGTTTGTATATTTAGGGATATAGTGATGATACCATAGAATTTTATTTTGAGTTTTAGTTCTTTCGGAGTTCCACAGGGTACAACCACATCTAGAACTGAACTTCTTAAGATGCAGTACCCAGCAAGTTTAGAGGAAAAAATAAACCCCTTCAGGTTTGCCTCTCTTCTACTGGACCAGAAGCAGCAGCTACTTATTTACACTTTAGTCCAGATTGGGGGAAAAGGGGGATTTCAAGCAAACTGGTACAGCATAAACCCAAGTGGTTGGTAACTGCTAACCAAAATGGTGGTGGAAAAAGACTTGTGTCAGACACACCCTCAAATATCAGCTCCCCCATCCTTGCTAGGTGATAGAACCTTGATTTTAGCTGGTTTTATAGCTGCTCAAAAAGAGAAAGAGAAAAAAAAGAGCTTTGTCTGCAGTTAGGTATATGCATGTGACTAATTCCAATCAATGAGATGTTAGCAGAATTGTCCTTTGGGATTTCCTGGAAGACTTATTAGAGAGAAGTCATGCAGCCTTCCTTAGTCCTATCTCCTCCATTTTGACTGAAAATAAAACATAATAGTTGAAGCTCCAGCAATGTTTCTGGGCCACTAGGTAGAAGCCTTTCCATCTTTCTCATCTATACCCACTCCCAAGAGACAAAACGATCTATTAAAGCCCTCAGATATTGTTTTATATTGAGCAAAGTAAAGAGAAGGATCTAAAAAAAGAGGAACAAATGTAATAATCTGAACAATAAAGATTTAATTAAAAAAAAGAGAGAGAAGGATCTAGCCTTAGCTCCATGGTCATCTTCTTTTTCTATTCCCCACCCCGAATGTTATTCTATTTTCATCCTGACTGAAGAAACCAAAGATACCTAAGCAACTTCTTTCAGAAGAGGAAACTTGTTAATTAACACTAGCTTTTGAATACAGTAGCAATTTTTCAAAAAATAGGGTTATATTCTTCCAAGATGGACTAAATATCCTGGGTTTTCTGTACTATGAAATTAGTTTAAATTAATTCCCTGCATTTCAAATAGCTCATTAATTTTTATAACTGTAAGGGCCCTCGAGCCTTTCCTAGAATACTCACCAAAGGTGACTTTTACCCTCAAACTTCAAACTGGTTTATACATTACAGTTAACAGTACCACAGCTGCTTCCCCAGAAAGCCTGGTTTTTCTTTTCAAATGCTTCCTCATTTTCATAATCGAATTTCTAAAATGTTTCAATCTATAATTACGTCCAATGTTGTAAGATTATGAGCTCATTTCTTTTTAACTTTTCTTTCTACCCTTGAAAAGATATGTCACATTTTCAATAGTGTATAATTATTAGTGAGGTAGGTAAGAGTAGAAAATGGGAAGAGAAAAAAAAAGTTAGACTTCAACACGTAGGAAAACTTAACCCAAGTTCACATTAAGCATTTTGGCTAAGTACATTCTTATAAGGATTGCCAAAAGATTTTTAGCCAACAGGAACAAAAGCCTGACAAAACCAAAAGGCAGGTTTCCTTATGATCTAATAGGATAATTTTGTCTTCATAATTAGCAAATTGATATTGCTAAAATAGCACATGGAAAAGTATGCTCAGATGTTCCCCCAATGGAAACAATGTGGATGACTCAGACCATGAGCAATGGCAGCACAGGATGACATTGGGGAAATGCACACAATTGCCAAATCATATCCTCAGGCACCAGAATATGTGCTAGTCCGCTACCCACTGCCATCTCATGTCTCTAAGATATGTTGACACATTTATTTGTCACGAGTCTTTCTTTAGTCTGCATGTGCTGTAATACAAAAAGCACTGGGTTCAAGGTCTGAAGGTTTGAGCCCTAGACCAGACTCTAACACTTTCGACCTTGTGCATGCATGCCACTTGACCTTGTCCAGTGTCAGTTTCCTCGTCTGTAAATTGGGGTTGATAATACCAGCATTACTTGCCTCACAAATCTGTTGTGAAGATCAAATGACATGTATGTATTAGTGCTTTGTACATATAAAGGTAAGCTTTCTCTTACTGCAGGTCTTTCCTATATCTTCAGATCTACTTGTGACAATCTTTTTAAAAATTTGTAGCCAGGCCAGATCTTTCAGTGACTTCTTAAAAGCAAATCCCTTATTCTCTGAGCCTCTTTATCTGTAAATGACAAGTTGGACTAGATTGATAGGTCAAAGGTTTATTTAAAAGCAGATATTTTTTTTAAAATAAGCTTATTCAGATAATCACCATGTAAAATGGACAAAAGCAGGTTTGCTCTTGAGATGGTTGAAGTTGGAATGAGAATAACTCAGAGACTTGCCTAATTAGACTCCCGTCTACTATACCCCACTTAGGCAGCCACAACAAACCTCAGGTCCTTCTCACTCTAACCTTCTCTAATACTGATGTTATGATTCCAACCCTTATGGTTCTTCAAACAAAACTCTCTATGCTAGACAGGGATAAAGAAAAGCTGTAGTATGGCTAGATACCCTGGCATCTGAACTCTTACTAACAAATTTGCAGAAATGTAGTCAAGTCAATCTAACCAGATAAATGCCAAACTCCTTGATATGGAATATGTCTTTAGGAAGCTACATGAAATGTCTCACAGTCTTCATGGAGCAGAGAACTCTGCCCCAGACTATAAAAGTAAATATTGAATGGGCAATTCTCCAAGTTGTTCTCCACTAAATATACAGCGATACTGCAGGCTCTTTGAAACCGTTTTCAGTAAGAATGACTCAGAGATGAGGAAGCCACTTACAACAAAGCAAGTAATGCAATGCCATTTCTCAATGCCCCAAACAAGAGAGATGCTTAGGGAAGTTGGTTTCAGGGTACACAGTTCATGTAATCACAGAATGTCAGACCTGGAAATAATGTCAGAGAATAACCAGTCTATTTTACAGGTGACAAATCTGAAATCCAGGAAGACTGCTCAAGGTTAGGAATTCATTCAAGCTTCATTAACTAAACATAAGAGTGAATAGTAAGTATGTGCCAGGTGGTAAGGATAAGTAGGCAAATAAAGTCACTAATCATCTGAGAGATGCAAATCAAAACAACAATGAGGTACCATCTCACACCTGTCAGACTGGCTATCATCAACAAATCAACAAACGACAAGTGCTGGAGAGGATGTGGAGAAAAAGGAACACTCGTGCACTGCTGGTGGGAATGCAGACTGGTGCAGCCACTATGGAAGACAGTATGGAGTTTCCTCAAAAAACTAAAAATGGTACTCCCATTTGACCCTATGATCCCACTTCTAGGAATATATCCCAAGAAACCAGAAACACCAATCAGAAAGTTTCCTTTGGCAAGTCT
>NW_006285247.1:1438910-1442626 GCF_000327345.1 Myotis davidii | reverse complement strand
AAAAGTATATACAGAGGCAGAGCTGCCTCGAACAGACTGTCAAACTACAGCGGGAAGGCCGGGAGGGTTGGGAGACTGGAGGGGGGAGTAAGAGGTCAACCGAAGGACTTGTATGCATGAATATAAGCATAAACAATGGACATAAGACACTGGGGGGTAGGGGAGGCCGGGGGAATGTTACGCGGTGGGGAGGGGGGGTGTCAGGGGGGGAGGAGACATATGTAATACTCTTTGTAATACTTTAAGCAATAAAAAAAATCCTATCTAATAAAGACGGAATATGAAAAAAAAGGCAAATAGAGCATGATCCCTATCCAAGTAGTGTGAGAAGATGACAAATAAAACCACAAGTGTAGCTAGATGGATACAGAACCAGGACTCACATCTGTGCCCAAGTTCTTAGCCAGTGTCATACTGCCTCTCAAACTGAAAATCTTGAGAAATTAGTACTGGGGAACCAAACTGCTCCAAAGATTATTAATGGCAACTAAGCCTAGGTCCTTCGGGTGCACAAGTACTTATCCATATTTCTTGAGCACGTATCAGTAATAAAAAGGACTTTATCCTTACAGAAAAGAAAACTCTTACAAAGATCTATCACTGATTCTTACAAATACTTCTTAGAATACTGATGAAACCATGAATGGGAAGATCCTACAAAAGAAAACTAATCATAGCATGGTCTTTGCTCCAACTTTTGAAGATATCACCATCAAAGTCGAAATCATGAAAAATTCCATTAGTTACTGGCATATTTTCCAACCTACTTAAGCAAGAAAAGGTGATTTTCATTAGCTATTTTATGGGTTTATTATTTTTCTTTGGCATATAAAATACTGATGAAATATACAAGATTTCAAATATTTTGCCATCATCCAATAAAGAAAACAAAAAAGCCAAACAAAAACCTATGGCCATGCCTATAAAATTTCATGTCTTCATTATTGGAAAGATTCTAACATGAATTCTTTCTTATCAATTCCTTCCTACTTGTGACTTTTCTAAAGTGCTTTAAAATTTATAGTTTTTAACAGCACATACACCTAACAAGAAAACTTTAGGGAACAACTTCAGCATCCTTACATTTACTTGACAAAAGTCTGGCATTAGTAGACTGAGGTCAGGCTACTCTGTAAGGAATCTATCATCTATCCATCCATTTATCAGCAAGCATTTATTGAGTGCCTTCTACATGAATACCATGATATCAGATGCTAAGCAGAATAATTTCTCAACGTGTAGTGTGAGGACCCACCCGCATCTTAATCACCTGGAGAACTTGCTGAAAACATATGTTCTTATATCTCATAGCATACGTCTCCCATAGTGGTTATAATTCCTGTTGCAAGTAACAGAAAACAATTTGGCCTTCCTTAGACAAAGAAGGCACTGTCTGGAAGGATATCAGGGGTTCTCAGAATTGACCAGAGATTAGAAACAAGGAAGCTTTAGTAAAACCACAAAAACATGTACAGGAATGACACTATAACTATCCCCAGTTCTAACTTTATCATTGCATCTCTGCTTAGATGGAAAGTTCTGAAAAAGAGCTTTCAGATGTTAGATTACTCTTCCTAACATTGGACACAGAGGTAGATTCCCTCTAACGGAAAATGAAAATGAAAATGGGAAGTAGAGTTAAATGCTGGCTAGTCAAAACTGACAAATGCCTATTACCTAACAGATCAACCCTTTGAGCGTTGGGCTGGGGATTTTCTACATTTTTAAAACAAACTTCTCAGATAATTATGAAGTATTCTAAAGTCTGAGAAATACCGATGTGAAGGATATGATCTATACCCTAGAATAGATTTAAACCAAGGTGGACAGCAGAGACATCTTCTTTATGAAATTGAAGAAATATTCCAAGTCCCTGATCAGATGTTGTCTCTCTGCAGACATTGCACCCATCTCTACTCCTTGCCCTCATCAGCCATCTTTTCATTCAAAAATGAGCATCTTTATAAAAAGATACTATACTGACAGTCAATCACAGCACAATATAAGTATACACTCACTTTTATGGGAAAATGTACAGATGCATAAAAGCAAGTTGGGAAGATTCCACACCAACATGTAAATAATAAAAAAGAAAATCAGTTAAAGCCAGAAGCAGTATCATTTTCACTATTGAGAATGAAGTTTGGCTGCTTTGTAGAGCCTACAGAGAAAAAAATGGACTAAAAGTTGAAATATATGCTGTATGTTTCAGTTAAAACACTCAGCTGTATAATTTAAGTAGGAGCCTAGTGAAGCTCCACACATTTAAAAAAATCAAACTATTAAAACAATATTAACTTATTTTGAATTTTGCTTGTAATTACAGAATATAACAGATATTGGGTCTTTATCAGTGCTTCTATAGCTTTTCTGATTATACAAATCACAAGGAATGTTAATTAAAAATACAATCTCTTAGCTCCCAAGCCTTGGAGTTCTTGATTTATCAGACCTGGGATGAGACCAGGGAAATTGTCTTTTTCACCAATGCCATATGAAATTCTTATTACTAGAGAAATTTAGAAAACAGGATTTTCTGTGAACAGTACCCAATTCCTGTACCCCAGAGGAACTTGGAAGGTACTAACTTTACTTGTACAATCAGTCTGTCAGGCACTGGGCTCAAGGCTTTCCACACCTCTTTTGGTCTTCACAAGATTCCATAAAATAGAGAGTGTGTTACCCTTTCCAGGAATCAAACTCTGAAAGGTTGAATAACTGGAACAATACCACAAAACCAGGTCCACCTGTCTCCAAAGGCTCTGCCAGTCAGTCTATAATTGCTTCTGCACATTGCCAAATCCTGTGTGTCAGAAAAGGAAGGGGGGTGGGGGGAGGGAAGAATTTTAGCAAACATACTTCAGCTTTTCAAGCTATTATTGACATATACAGCAAGTTTAAAAGTTAAA
This sequence comes from Myotis davidii, assembly GCF_000327345.1. NCBI lineage: Eukaryota > Metazoa > Chordata > Mammalia > Chiroptera > Vespertilionidae > Myotis > Myotis davidii. The sequence goes on along the minus strand of NW_006285247.1, from coordinate 1,439,717 downwards.
TCTGTCTTTAAATTTTCTAGTTGAGATGTATAATTGTTCAAAAGAATCATGTAGAAGTCCCAGGGGAAGACCAACGGGAATAGATGATCATAAAATAGATGGAAGATTATAGTGGATTTCTATATTAATGTTATTTTGATAGAAAATATAGAGACCCTTTTGACTGAGGAAGTAGAGGAAAGAGTAAATACTAGTATATCACAATATTTGAGGGGATCTGGTGAATTGTTGCTCTGAAGTTGGCAATTTAAACTATAAGGAGAGCATTCTTTTGATGGTACAACTCTTAATTCTGACTGAAGGAAGCAAGACAAAAGAAATGCAGCCTGTACCTCCAACCTTTGTTCTGCATTAAATATGCTGGGAAGGGAGATTCTTCAAAAACTCATGATAAGCAGGCCTATTTGTAAGAATCAGGTTGTCTTATACAAATGTAAGAATAATTGACCTGAGTTGAACTAACTTTTTTAGAGAACACAAGCTGAGTTGAACTAATTTTTGTGCAAGCTCTAATGTTCCCTGGAAAAGCCCAGCAAACACAACCTTCAGGCCTTTGGTGCAGAAATGGGATAGGCCATGACAGGAAAGGGTGGAATATGTCAGCAAGTTTTTGTTGAAATGAATGTTCCCTTGCTTTTAATTTGTGGTGTTGGTCCAAATGTAGACAATAGTGATTATTTTTCAGTTTGTTTTAGGATGTGGCTGCTTCCTTGGCTTTCAGAATAATCCTACTTCCTTGTTTTCCTTGTATCAATATGTCATAATATTTCTGCTTCACAGTTAGGAGAGGTGATCCTGGAAATAGAC
>NW_006285247.1:1433786-1438863 GCF_000327345.1 Myotis davidii | reverse complement strand
TGGGGGGGGTGGGGATTTATAGCTTAGGAGAGACCACAGTTTGGTAATAAACTTAGCTCAGGGGAGCTTCCAAAGAGGTATTAGACCCATCAACCAGTAAGGGGACAGTTAAAGAAATGAATCTGTATTGCCCTAACCGGTTTGGCTCAGTGGATAGAGCGTCGGCCTTCAGACTTAAGGGTCCCAGGTTCAATTGTGGTCAAGGGCATGTACCTTGGTTGCGGGCACCTCCCCAGTGGGGAGTGTGCAGGAGGCAGCTGATTGGTGTTTCTCTATCGTCGATGTTTCTAACTCTCTATCCCTTCCCCTTCCTCTCTGTAAAAAATCAATAAAAAATATTTTTAAAAAGAAAGAAATGAATCTGTATAATGAGAAGGCCATTATAAAGAAATCTGATAGACTGACAGGGCCAGGCTACAAAGCAGCATCAAAAACCATGTCCTTCTTATGTAGATACTAGAGGCCCAGTGCATGAAATTCGTGCAAGGAGGTCAACCCTGGCAGCTGCGGCGGCTTGCCTCAGCCCTCGCAGCCCTGGCTTTGTCTAGAAGGTCGTTCGGCTGTCCAGTCTAGTTAGCATATTACACTTTTATTATTATAGATGATAGGCTAGAAATTAATCTAAGAGCTTTGTGTTAGAAAAGCAAAATAATATCACAGGGGAGATATTTAAATAGGGAGAGTAGTTTTGACTTCCAAAGCACAGTTTGCATATGAGGAAGCATCCTACTGATTATTATTTTAATGTTTTGTGTATATTGAATTTACTTCATTTACACTTAATGTTTTAACTGAAAACAGGTTTGAAGACCTGAATCTGTAAGTTAAGAATCTTGAAAAGGCCCTGTACTCAAAGGCTGAGAACTCCGTATTAGAAAGTGTGATTCTTCTGGGTGTTCGCAGCCTGGATGCCTTGCATGCCTGAGATCAAAGGTTTCGTTGTTCTTTGAGATCCTCCCAATTCTAAAAGCTATAAATCTATGAACCAGAATCTGAAGGGGAAGAAAAATAAAACCTTTTCTCTTTATTATGTCTATGTCTAAGAAACATTTCCAACTAGATTATACTATATCTTCATGCCATGCCATATTTTATCTATGTGCCAAATGAAAAATGTACTTGGAAATGTTTTGGTGGTCAATTATAACTCTGTTCTGGAAAACTTCCTCTACCAACCACAGCTATTCAGACACATTTTAGAATGTAGATTAGGTGTCCAAGGAATACCCACCATGTACCCTGAGGCCCTAAATGAACTCTTAGGAAAAAAGGCATCTGGAACTGGCACTGGTGCCTGCCCCTTTTTCTTGTAGATCTCTAAGCTAGCCAACCATTTGGTTGTGCACTGTGAGAGGGATAATGGAAGCATCCTGTAATAGGCAAGCAAGTTTGCCTTTTAGACATCTTCATATGACTGTCATAAGTCCATCATACTTAAAACCAAATGAAAACCAAATCCCTACAACATGTTCTACCTCGTCTTGCCTGTCTCAGTAAATGGTACCACCATATGCACAGGAGTTCAAGTCCAAATATAGGACTCATTCTAGTTTCTGCTTTACCTCACTCCTCAAATCCAATTTATCAACAAATTTTAGAAATTTTGGCCCTAGCCGGTTTTGCTCAGTGGATAGAGCATCGGCCAGTGGACTGAAGGGTCCGGGTTCGATTCCGGTCAAGGTCACATGCTCAGGTTTTGAGCTTGATCCCCAGTATGAGGCATGCAGGAGGCAACCGTTCAAAGATTCTCTCATCATTGATGTTTCCATCTCTCTCTCCCTCTCTCTTCCTCTCTGAAATCAATAAGAATATATTTTAAAAAATTTATGAACAAATTTTTCCAAGGCAAATCCTGAATTTTACCATCATTACTATTTTTTTTTAAATTTATTTTATTGATTTTTTACAGAGAGGAAGGGAGAGAGATAGAGAGTTAGAAACATCGATGAGAGAGAAACATCGATTAGCTGCCTCCCGCACATCTCCCACAGGGGATGTGCCCGCAACCCAGGTACATGCCCTTGACCGGAATCGAACCTGGGACCCTTCAGTCCACAGGCCGACGCTCTATCCACTGAGCCAAACCGGTTTTGGCAACCATCATTACTATTACTAGCCTACTCCAAGCCGCCATCCTTGCTCATCTGGACTACTATAAAAGCTTTCTAACTGTTTTCACTCTTGTTCTTCTATACTCCATCCTCTAGCCAGAAGATAGAATCATCCTGTAAAAACACAAATCAGACCATATCTCTTCCTTCTTATTTCAACTCCATCTATGGCTTCCCCCTATAACTAGAATATAGCCAGTAGTCTTACAATACCCTATAAGATCCTACAGGATCTGGCCATTGCCTACCTCTACAGTATCAACTCATACCTATCAGCTTTTTGTTCAATTCACCTTAAATACAGTGTCCTTTTCCTGTTGTCTCATGAACCTGTACACCAAACTTCTCTATACTCAGTGCCTTTGGGTTGCTGTTCCCTCTGATTGATATGCTTTTCCCCAGGCCTTCTTATAGCTATCTCCTTGTCATAATTCGGGTCTCAGCTCAGTTACTAGCTCCTCAGAGAAGCCTTCCCACCTCTCCTCTAACTATTCATTAGATTTATTTTGGAATTTGAATTTTTTAACTATATGCATCTCTTACTTTGGTTTTTTAATTAAGGTAAAAAAAATCTACATTTAATAGCCTAGTCAATATTATATCACTTTGTTTTCTTTGTTGCAAGCATCATTATCTCAAATTAATTTTATTTATTTATGAGTTTGTTTATTGTGTGTTTCCCACTATAGTGTAAACTCCATGAGAGGGGGTATTTGTTTCAATGACCCTATGTCTGCCATGGCAACAGGTGTATCCCAGTACATACAAAGTCTTTCGTACATTGTAGACTCTCAATAAATATTTGTTAATTGAGTAGATTTCATTCACCTAAGAGAGCAGTAGTTTCCTTTTGGCTGAGAATGGCCACATGAATTCATTTAGAAAGAATGTTTTAATGAAATATTTTGTTCAAATTGTTTGCATATTAATACCGGTGCACATGGAATGGTTCTTTGATATAACTGAGAAATTGTCAACATATAGAGCTTATAACAAATGTGGCAAATAGTATCTTTATTCATTTCAGCACGTCAATGGTGAGGTTCCTATCGAAGTGAAAATTGAAAAGCAATGTTGATTCGGTTCTGACAGCTAATATCTGCTTTCTGCTTTCTAGGCAGTGGTGAACTGTGTGGAATTTCTGATGCTGGAGGTGAAACCAGAATATCAGAATGCCCTAGGCTGGTTCGCAGCACAGTTAAAATGGAAGAATAAGAGGCAAGGACAATTGGTTATGAAAATATGAAGAAGCGGTTAGGGCAAGTGGTTTAGAATTAGGGCTTTGAAAAATAAGATCTCTCATTGATTAGATGCCTACTATGTGTCAGGCCATTGTCTATAATCCTTATAGAAACAATTCACATAGGTATTGTTTCCCCATTTTACAAATGAGTAAACTGAAGATCAGTGGGCTAAATGATTTACCAAAGCCACACAGCTGTGTAAAAAGTATAGCAATGGCCTTAGCCTGTGTGGCTCAGTTGGTTGGGCATCATCCCGTGCACCAAAAGGTTGCCAGGTCAATTCCTGGTCAGGGCACATAGCTAAATTGCTGGCTGGATCCCCAATAGGGGGCGTGCATTCTCACATTGCTGTTTCTCTCACTCGCCTTCGTGCTCCCTCTCTCTCTAAAAATCAATAAACTTTTTTTTTTTTTAAAGAAACTAATTCTTGCCCAGCCAGCATGGCTCAGTGGTTGAGCATCGACCTATGAACCAGGAGGTCACAGTTCGATTCCCAGTCAGGGCACATGCCCGGCAGTCCAATCCTCAGTGTGGAACCTGCAGGAGGCAGCCAATCAATGGTTCTCTCTCATCATTGATGTTTCTATCTGTCTCTCCTTCTCCTTTCCTCTCTGAAATAAATAAAAAAAAATATTTAAAAAAGAAACTAATTCTTAAAAAATAATAAAAATAAAAGTAGAGCAATTGCTTAAACTAGATTTTTTCAAATCCCAAAGCTGACATGCTTTCCACTGCACACACTGTCTTCCTTGTGATGATATACACCATTTATGTCTGTGATTCCTGGCACTGAGTTTAGGGCCTGGCATAGCTTCCTAATAAAATTATGCCTAGCTGGACAATAAATGCTTCTGCTGCCGCGGAGGGGCAACCTCAGTGAAGTGTCCAAACCCAACTGGGTCCAAGGTTTGCTGACTAAGCAGTTTTCATGCCTGGTGTTGGCTGAATCTCTCCCTCCTCACTTTCTTTCCCAGCATTCCCCTGCAGCTCACCTCTACCTCTGTCTGCTAATCTAAGCATCCGCCAGGTGCTAATAAAAAAGCGACTCTGGCCATAGGGTGGAGGGAAGAGGCAGCTCAGCAACATCACTGCTGAGGGCCGGGGCAGGCTTTGGTAGTGTGTTCTGTGTGCAGCCCACAGAGAGAAATAGGTAAAATGCAAAATTGAAGAGGAGGATAAGTGCAAGAGGAAAATCTTCCTGACAGAAATGAATTAGTTATAGGACTAACTCCCCAAGGGAAGAGAAGTGGCTCCATTCCCTAACGCCCACACAGAAAACATGCTATAGAGGGCAAGCGGGAGACAGAGGGGACATTAATGACTAATAGGCGCTTTCCACCTCTGAGTTTTATGAAGATAAATGATCCACTTTTGAATGGCGGAAGAAATAAAAATGGGGAAATGGAGCTGACTACGGCACTGCAAAGATGAAGAGGATTGGAGGTTCTTGGCCCTCATGCTGAGTGAGGAAAATCATTTCTTCCAACTGGGGCAGTGGTTGGCAAACTGCGACCCCTTGAGTGTGGCTCTTCCACAAAATACCACAGTGCGATTGAAATAAAGACCAATAATCTATACCATGGCTTTTCTTTAAATATTTGCTTTATTTATTTTACTGAACATTTATGTTAAGATACTAATGGCTTTCTTAAAATACTATCTCAATTCTGTGTAAAAGCATATATTTTGGATAATTGAGCTATCATTTGTACATTTGGGTTA
>NW_006285247.1:1422217-1433660 GCF_000327345.1 Myotis davidii | reverse complement strand
GAGCAGCTCAATCCATATTTAGATTCTACATCATTCTGTGGATACACCCCTTTCCCCCTGTGGAAGAAAGCTAATAGCACTGTACAGTATTCAATCTTTTACAGTTTACAAAGTACTCTTACCTGTGGGAAGAGCTACTGTCTTTTTTACAGATGAGGAAACAGAGACTTAAAGAAGTGAAGCAACTTGATTAAGATGACATAGATAATTCCTTGGTGGAGCAGGGAACCACACCCAGCTCCCCTGACTCCAAGTCGGGAGCTCTTTGATAAGGTGTTGCAGGGGATGTGAATAGGTAGCAGATTAAAAAGCTAGTTGCTCCTGCCCTGGCAGGGTAGCTCAGTTAGTTGGAGTGTCTTCACATGTATCAAAAGATTGCCGGTCAGGCCGCATACCTAGGTTTCCGATTTGATCCCTGGTCAGGGCATGTCTGGGAGGCAACTGATCGATGTTCCTATCTCTAAAATCTATATTTCTCACCCTAGCCGGTTTTGCTCAGTGGATAGAGCCTGCAGACTGAAGGGTCCCAGGTTCAATTCCTGTCAAGGGCACATGCCCAGATTATAGTCTTGATTCCCCAGTGTGGGGCCTGCAGGAGGCAGCCGATCAATGAATCTCTCTCATTATTAATGTTTCAATCTCTCTCTCCCTTTTCCTTCTCTAAAATCAATAAAAATAAAAAAATTTAAAAAGCTAGTTGCTTCCAGTCATAAAAACATTGAATTTTCAGAATAGGATGGAGCTTTCAGATTACCTAACACTATGATTTCTCACTGTGTCCAGGGAATCCAGTAGGAGATAGGGAGAGCCAAGCAGGAGGCTGGAATTGTATGCAGTTCATCTTTTATCAATTAAATTTATAGCATTACAATGTACTTCTTCCTTGGAAAAGAAGAAGAGTGTATGAAAACCCCTAATCTAGTTCAACTATTTCATTTCTTCAAGAAGGATATGGAGGTCCAGTCTGGTTAAGGAACTTGTTGAAACCTCATAATTAGGAGCAGAGCTAGGACAAGCCCTCAGGCCTAGTCCCCTGCGTATTTGATAAGCATGTCATCAATCTTTCCAAATACTTTGTCATTCTCTAAATGTTTTTCTTTAATTATCTCAGACAAGTCACTTACTAGTGACAATCAAATAATCAAGGAGAAATTAGTCGCTCCTGATGACTCACTATGTGATGTTGGGTCAATCCATTGGTCTCTGGCCCCTCAGCTTTATCACAGGTAAAATGGGATGATAATTCCTGTGTAGGCAACTCTCAGTGGAGTTGTTGCGATGACTGTAAAAGAGAACAGGTGGAGTTTCACAGGGTTCTTCCAGGGAAGGAGACTCAGCCAGTTCATTATCTTATTACTTACAAGTGCCTACCAAGTATGTCATTGCTTCTAAGGTGATCTCTGTAATTTATCACCCTTGTTTGTTTCTTGTTCCTTATTTAAGAGGGCAATGTACTTTATTTTTGTAACCATATCAAGTACTACCTGTTTATGTAATAGCCTTAAAAACTTCTTATCACATTGGTTTTCTGATAAACTTTTGTGATTTCTTACTACCTGCATGTGGAAAGTAAATCTTATAAGGTTAAATACTTTTCATTCTAGATAAGTTATCACTATTGGATTCCAGCAAGCTTGGGGAGCCCTGAGCCAGATGAAATAAAAGGACTCATGTGCAGGTTTCAGAGTTGGGATCCTCCCACTTAACTGGAGGTTTCTCTTCCTTCGACAAGGAATACTAAGAAAACACTCCCATGACCTTCAGGCTGATCTTGTAAGAGGTCTTGTGACTTTGACCAGGTTCTTTATCTCTCTGAGCTATCTCTCACTTGTAAAAGGCAGATAGTTGCCTTCCCTTTCTGCCTCACAGGGCTGTCAGGAATCAAAAAAGAGAACACAGGCTGGGTGGCATGTTTTTAAAACTGTGAAGTGTATGCTAACTAAAAGAACTGTTATCTTTAGAAATGTGTAAAATACTACAATTATTTATAACTAGTAGCCCTGTGCATGAATCCGTGTGCAAGTAGCTTGCTGCCGCTTGCCTCAGCTGGCCATCCACCGCTACCACCACCGCTGATAGCTCTCCGCTGCTCATAGCTCGCTGCCGCACTCTCCTACAGCCCTTCGCCTAATGGCCCGCCCTCCTGTAGCTCTCTGCGCTTATAGCTCACTGCCCTTTCCTCCTGTAGCTCTCCACCACTTGTAGATTGGTTGTGACATTATGCGTAATGGATAATTAGCATATTCCTCTCTTATAAGATAGGATGTGCATTTCAACTACTTCTTCTCAACTTGTTAGAAAGAAGTTGACTAATCAACTACTCAGGTTGAAGAAAGATGTTTCAATTTATGCTGATTTCCATAAAGAAAGTCAAGGGGCAACTGAGCAAGGCACAGTAAAAACTAGAGAATTACCTACTTAGTTGACATTTATCACAAAACAGAAAGTATTTTTATGTTTTAAATTTTCTTAAAAAAAAGAAATTAGCATGGCTGGCATGGTTCAGTCATTGAGCATCAACCTATGAATCAGGAAGTTACAGTTTTTGATTTCTTGTCAGGGCCCCTTTCAGGTTTCAGGCTCAATCCTCAGTATGGGGCATGCAGGAGGCAGCAGATCAATTATTCTCCGTTATCATTGATGTTTCTATATCTCCCTCTCGCTTCCTCTCTGAAGTCAATAAAAATATTTGTTTATAAAAAGAAATTAAGCAGATCTTTATCCCAAATTCTACTCTGGATACTCCAAATTTCTAACTTCATCTCTTAGAGAACAGCATTTGATGCTTACCCATGTTGATACTTTAAAAAATTTGGACCTTGTTTCCATTATGCATGTAAGCCAGCCACAGAAGCCAACCAGTATTTTAAGACTGCAGTGTTTACTAATGGATGTCTGGCTAGAAACTGTTGGCAGAATTCTGGCAGAGACTTCCACTAATGATGTGGAACTGCACTGCATAATCATGTCCATGTGCATTAAGTCTACCCACGACTGTCATGATTTGCAGTGGAACCAGAAACAAGCACCCCCAAAAGTCCTGGGATTTTCCTGGAGGATGCATTATGTCAGAACTGGTTCAGACCCTCCCAAAGTCATTGCCACAGCCATTCATTTCATTTAGGCATTCTTTACAAAAATGACTTCAGAATAAAGTGGATATCAGACTCTTTTGCAGAATATTTAGAGACATTAAGACAGAATAGCCTATTTATGGACCAAGCCAGGAAAAATTTATGAAACATTTTCTTAAAAACCACAAGTACTTTTCTTGTGCATACACTGAGATCCCCAAGATAAATGGATATTCAATCCATCCTCCCACCTCCTACCCCAGGAAACCTATTGTCTGTTAGGCACTATCATTTTCATCCCTAGTTGTAGCTGGAACTAGGAGCATCAGAAGTCATTCCTCAATAAGGAAGAAGAATGATGACATCCGTTTTAACTCTCTGGACATTGTTACTGTATCACTCTTCTGGGGGAGAGTAATTTCTGTTTATTAAAAGAAAGAGATTCCAAACTTAGATACGTGGGAAGTCATTGGATATGTATTAGAATTCAAGTCATTCACGTAGTCCTAAAACTTATAATTAATAAGAAGTTAAGCAAGGAAAATGAATAACAGCAATCCTTTAAAATGGAAGAATAAAGGAATAGTTTGTTGTTATGTATCAGTATTACTTACTATTAAAGATGCCAAGATACTGTCATCAGATTTCTCTCCTTTCTACCTTGTTCTTAGACTTCTAAGGAATCTTCATTCTATTTTCTCAAATTAGATGCTGCTTCAAAAATTTTAGAAGTAAACCATGAAATCAGGACACTAAAGAAGCATTAATTTTTTGCAGATTACTGTTGAATCAACATCTTTATCCCATATTAATAAGAAAAGGTTCTATGCCTCTCCCTTCTTCCCTCCCTTTCTACTTTCCCCCTTCCGTCCTTTCTTCCTTCTATTTACCCTTCCTTTTCCCCACGTATATGGCCTTATGGTGCTCTTTATGTCTACAACAACATTTCAGTGGAAGGGGACCCTCAGGAAACAGTGTGCTAACATGCTGTGTGGTCAGACAAAGAGATGTATTTGTGAGGCCTGATGCTGTAGTCGCTATGGCTCCCATACATCTTTTATGAAGATCTTTGTGCCTCAGTTGTTAAAATAGTTATAGTCAAAGATTTTCCTTTTAATATTTAACATTGTCAAAGTTAATATATACCCTTTACTTTTCAACATTGTCAGTGTTAATACAAACCTTTTAATTTTTAACATTTTAAAAGTTAATATAAACTGCATTAATGTTTCTTAGTTGACCAAACACAGGAATGACCACTATGAACTAGTTGTGTCTGTAGTTTTTCCAGTAGGTAGCCAGTATAATTTTTTTGGTGATGATATTGTCAGCAGTCATAATGATATCTACCATTATTCTTAGCATTTTTTTGTATACAAAGTACTATTGTCCTGGGATTGGGGTGGACTGGTGGGGGTCCATGGGGAGAAAAGGGGAACATATGTAATACTTTCAACAATAAAGATTTTTAAAAAAACAACAACAAAGTACTGTCATCCTCAGTACCTCATTTGAGATTCACCTTGGGCCATTGCTCACCAATCCAGGCTTCTTCCCTAATTGCCTCTACATCTCTTAACCTCTTCTTCATGTGCTGCTCTCCCTCTCCCTGGAGCTTCATATTCTGTCTATGCATCAACTCCTTCCTTCATTCTCCCAAGTATAGTTAACACAGGCTATTGTGTTATCCTAAGACTGCCATAACGAAGTACCACAAACTCAGTGGCTTAAACAACAAAATATTGTCTGAAAGTTCTGGAAGCTAGAAATCTGAAATCCAGATGTTGGCAGGGTTGGTTTTTCTGTGAGCTACAAGGGAGGAATCTGTTTCAGGCTTTTCTCCTTGACTTGTAGATGGCAGTAAAGATAACACATGGAAAATGCAGAATAGAAAAGAAAAACAAACTGAATCTCAAGTGTCATTGTCATGGAATCCATTGGCTATGCCTGGTACAGGAGCTGATTCTCTCCCTCCGTATGTCCAATCTGCTACCATGTTTCTGGGGCCTGCTTACCATCCTGAATAGAAACAGGGTTATACACAACTTTCACTCCCTGTGACAGTTAATTTTATGTCTCAATTTGACTGGGCTACCGGGTGCCCAGATATTTGGTCAAACATTATTCTGAGTGTTTCTGTGAGAGTGTTTTAGGATGAGATTAACATTTAAATCAGTAGACTCTGTAAAGCAGGTTGCCCTCCACAATATGGGGGCCCTTCCCAATCATTTTCAGGCCTGAATAGAAAACATAGCTAACTCTCCCCTGAGTCAGAGTTCTCCTGCCTGACAGCCCTCAAACTGGAACATCAGCTCTTTCTGCCTGATGGCCTTGGACCTGTCACAGCAGCTCTTCCTAGTTCTACAGCAGCTTCCAGCTTTAAGGCTCAAACTGGAACATTGGCTCTGCAAAATGTGTACACACACACACATACATACGCAGGCACAAGTACACAATATTGGTTCTGTTTCTCTGGAGGACCCTGATACACTCCCTAAGACCAGGTCCTACCTAAGGAAGAAAAATCACAAACAACATAAGTATCCCTTCAGGATTGCAACCTCTCTGTCACAGAGCCAGCCCTTTATCTTACTAAATACCCAACTCTCCTAATCCTAAGCTTTACATATGGGTTATTCACCTGGGTTTCAGTCATCTTTATGACTGAAAATGCTCTCCCACTGGTCTCTCCAAGAAAAAAGCAAAGGCCTGCCCCCAGAATACAAAATTCAGCTGCTAATCTTAGAATTGAGAAATTCTGAGGCCCTAACCAGAACTCTGTGCTGTGTTCACAAAACTTCTCACATGTTCTTTGCAAACATTATAAATCGTTGAGGACTTTCTCAAGTTCTCCTTATCTGGTTTCCTTTAGGCCTTTTCATGCAACTAGACCAGTGATTTTCAATCTTTTTGTAAATCTCATGGCACACATAAACTAATGACTGAAAATCTGCAGCACACCAAAAAAAATGTATATATTGCCTATCTAATACACACACACACACACACACACACACACACACACACACACAATAGGTATAATTGTCATTCATTCACACCAAATGGCTATTGTTGTGTTGATTCTTGTCATTTTTTTTTTATTTGACAACCTAGTGGAAAAGAGGTCAGTGCCCTTGATTAAATAAGTAGTCAGGTATTGCATGTTTTAAAAACTCCTGCAGCACACTGATTGAAAATTGCTGAATAAGACAATTCCCTTATCAACTGTCTTTTATACTTAATATTGTGTATGTGTGACTTTGTACAATATTGTACAAAGAATTAGCTTTGTCTAATTAAGACACAGCACAAACCACTCCGAAGTTTAAAAAGAACTGAACCAAATCAGACTCTTGAAAGACTGTCTCTAGGCTGGAAGGGGACAAACAACACCCCCTGACTCTGTGGCTTGACCTGCATCTTTACTTTGGGTTTCTGTTTTCCAGATCCTCTCTGTCACCACAGCACCTGTTCATGCCTCACACGAGGCTGTGTGGTTCCCCTTTAAAAACTTCAGCGTGGACAAAAAATGTTTTCCCTCAGCATAACTGAGACAGGCTGGTATTTTCAAGACAGCTTTACTAAACATGAGGGAAAACAGAGAAGAACTAATTACAGAAAACATACACGGTATAAAATTAGCCAAGTTTCCAACTGCAGGTTTCTGTTTCTAAAAATTCCATCAGAAGTAGGAAAGCTTTACTGGGCCTCTCAGCCTCATTTACCCTTACTCAACCACATCCCTTAATTTTGTTATATCCTGTCTGGACTGCTTCTCTCCCACCTCCAACACCTCATCTATTTCTAAGCCCTATAATATTGAGCTGCTTCCTTGATGTTTTGAACCCATATTTCAAAGAAAAAAACACAAATTAACTTTTAAAACTATCATTCTCCCAATAAAAATATCCCAGACTTCCAAAGACCTGCCAAAATACCTGCTTATAAGAGATTTTCAAGTTTTGGCATTGAAGATCCACTGGCTTTCAAACATTGGCTCCTCTCAATACTGATATTAAGCCAGCATAAACCAAAATAGCGGATGTTCCCTGGGATAATGAATATTCTTTACAATGGTAGGTAGGGTTCTGTGGTCAAATAAATTTGAAGAATATTCGGTTAAACTAAGTTTCCCAGTTTTCTCCACTGTATAATTTCTCAAACCTTTTCATGTCATTAACAAATATTTATTGAACACCCATTATGTTCCAGGAACTGCTGTAGGTACTAAGAAAACCCCAGTGAATAGTGAACAAAATGGTTAAGTTCCCTGCCCTGCCTTCATAGAATTTACTTTTTAGGTGTGGTTCCCTCCTCCGCCCACCCCCACCCTACCCCCAAAAAAAGTGAACAAGCAAACAAGTAAGATTTCAAATAATGGTAAGGACTGAAGACCTTAAGAGGAAATGTTATAGGGGAAAACTGAAAGTGGGGAAACCCAAGTGGCAGGGAGAACAGGGAATCCTCAGACCTGGCAGGAAAAGCTTAGCATGTTGGAGGAAGAGAAAATAGCTGAGAAACTGAGGAGGAAAGTGCATGTGATGAGGTATGATCTTAGAGGCCTCAGGAAGAAGAAAGACTTGATTGTTGATGCACTGGAAAGCAATTTGAAGGGTTTTAAGCCTTGGCACAATCTAATTTACAATTAGAAGCAAAAATAATCTCCTTGGCTGTTGTGTAGAGAATGGAATTTAAAGGTCAAGATTACAAGTGGAAACCAGTTAGGAGGCTCTTGCAGTCCATCTGAGCGATAATGATGGGGTTGTCAATGTGATAGACAGAAGTGGGTGGCGTCAGCCTGGTATTGAGAAGTAGAGCAACAGGGCTTCCTGATGGGTGAATGTGGGAAATGGGGATCAGAGAGAAGACAGTGATGACGTCTAGCTGTGGGCTTGAGCAGTTAATTACATGGTGGTGTTATTGACTGAGCTGGGAGAGACTAGGGAAGCAAAGTCTCGAAGGGGTGAGGAAAATCAAGAGATCATTTTATCCAGGTGAAGTTCAAGGTACCTATTACACATATCAAGTAGAAAGATCTTATATATCTATGAGGCTGGAGCTCAGGAGAAAGGTTTGAGATATAAATTGGGAAATCATTAGCATATAAATGGCATTTAAAGTCACAGAACTGGATGACATCTCCTGGGGAGAGTGTACAGAAAAGCTGAGGCCCCAAGCCAAGCCCCGCGGCACTTCAAGAGTAGCAATCTGGTACAGAGGAGGAGTGAGCAGAGACGACTTTTCACATGTTAGTGTGCATTAAGGACTCCCTAAGAGGCGCTTCCCAGGCTAATTTGACCTTGAACCTTTTGTCACATAGCATCTCCCAGGACGAGAGTGCTAAGGAACACATTTTGGAAAATACTGTTCATAGTCTCCTAGCTACGCTCCATTGTGGTACAATATGTTAACTTTTAAGGCAGATAGGCAGGTCTTCTCCCTCCAAGTAGAGAGGTATTTTAGTAAAAGCCCAGCAGTTGCTAAACCAAACACTGCCCTGATGACCCAGGCCAAAAACTATACCTGCAGGAAGCGCAGTGTGCCAAATGCAGGGAGAAAGAAAGGAGGACTGTCCCACTGAGCCAAATGTAATATAAAAAAGGCAGTTTTCAGCCTTTTTATATTAATAACGTAAAGCCTTTTACATGTTCCACCACCGCTCAATGAGCCAAAGCTCACACGCTGGCAGTTTTTAGTCTTTTTACCTTAGTAACGGTTTTTTGTTGTTTTTTTTTTGAGGAGTGAGAATAAAAGTCTGAGACCCAGAGTGTAAATGTTCGTGTGTGTGTGTGTGTGTGTGTGAATTATGTAACTTTTTTCAGCATACTAGCATTTGGATGTTTCTGCACATATATACTCTACCAGTGTACTTGATGCTCTGGAAGGAGTTCATTTAGATAAATATATTTTTCTCTATTTTCTGGTTAGGTCTTTTATGCTTTTGCTTTTGTTTTAAGCAACAGAAACTCAGGCATATTATTGGAATCTGAGAAAACTCTAAGAACAGGTTTCTCTCTAGGACACATTTTTCCTTTCTCTCTCTCCTCCCTCTCCCTCTCCCTCTGCTTCCCCTTTTCCCTCCCCTTCTCCCCCCCCCCCCCCCCCCCCCCCTCTCTCCCTCTCTCTCATACACACACACACACCCCACACAGGTTCAGAGGCTGGATGTTTTTTCTCTCTAGTGTCTCTGAGACCTCTCACTTTTTACCGTTATGCACTAAGAAATCATAATAAAATCCTCTACATTTGCATACCATCATCAAAGTGGAGCACCCATGCTATGGACTAAATGTTTGTGTTTCTGTAAAATTTTTATATTGAAATCCTACCCTTCAATGTGATGGTATTAGGAAGCGGGGTCTTTGGGAGACAATTCGGTCATGAGAGTGGAGCCCTCAAGAATGAAATGAGTGCTTTTATATGCAGAAACACGAGTGATGATCTCTCTCAGCCAAGTGAGGATACAAGGAGAACAGAGCCATCTGTGACAAAGAGGAGTTCCCTCAGCAGACACCAGATCTGCGGGGGCCTTGATCTTGGACTTCTGGCCTCCAGAACTGTGAGAAATAAATGTTTGTTGTTTAAGCCACCCAGTCAGTCTATGATATTCTGTTATAACAGCCTGAACTGACTAAGATGACACACTGAGTCTTGGAGGTTTGTTTTATAAAAGAGGAGACTAAGGGAGGAGAGACATGACTCAGTGGAAGGAGCCCTCGATGGGTTTGATAAACCTGAATTCTGCTCTTGTGTGACTATAGGCAGGTGGCTTCATCTGGGTCTCTGGCTCTGGTTTCTCTTCTTCAAGGGGAGGAGATTGGGGAGGGATAAGTGAACTTCAGGATGCATCTTTCAGCACTTAGAGTCTGACTTTGGATTTGGAGGGCTGAGGTCATGCAGTTAGGTGGTTCATGACAGAGAGGGAACCACATTTTCTATCACCTGGTCCAGTGTTTTGTTTGGTTTCATTATACCACAATGCATTTCCATAAAGTATTTTTTTTTACCTCTAACCATTTTCCTCATCTATTTGGATTGCTGTGAAAACACTGTCAGAGGCAGCATTGTGCCGCAAAAAAATTATAAACTTTGAAGCCAATGAGACCTAGGCTTAGATCTAGGTCTACTTTCAGCTTTGTGACCTGGCAGCAGTTACTAACCCCTCCTCAGACAGTTTCATCACCTGTAAGACGGGTGTATATAATGCCTGTCTCCTAGGGTTGCTGATCAGACTGAGACTGTATCTACAAGGCATCATGGCCATACTAGGTACCAATATTTTGTCTTAGTCCTTTCGGGCAGCTATAACAGAATACCATGGACTGGGTGGCTTAGACAAAAGAAATTTTTTCTCAGCTTGGGAGACTGAGGAATATAAAACAAAGGCATCTTGGTCTGGTGTCTGTTGAGAGCCTGCTTCTTGATTTGCAGATGACAGAAAAAAAGGCTAGCTGAGTCTTGGCCTCTTCTTTTTATTTCATTTTCTCGGGTTCCCGGTGCAATTTTAAGTTATTTTCATAAGTACCCAATTTGAAATTAATAGAGAAACTGAGCAAGTATGATATGGTTTTATCATGAGTTAGGTTTTAGTTAAATACAGTGTATATGAACATGTCATTATTATGCTAATTACCATCTATCGCTACTCTTTACTGTGCAAAATAAACTTGAAATTTATACATCCTGTGGTGGTATAATTTAAAGATCTTTGATATGATACCAACAACTTTCAAATTCTGGTCACAAACTGCATATGTATTGTAAGAGTATTAAAATACGCCTTTTTGAAAAATAATAAGATGACCATTTTGTACCTAAATAAGGTTTCACAGAAAGATATGAAATACTTTAGCATATAAAAGTAGTTGCCACTTTCCATATGGACTTTCTTCTTTTTATTTTATTTTACTCTTAATTGTTGACCTATTAAATGTCCCTCATTTCTACCCCTTTTGTCCACCTCCACCCAGACCCTGCCCTTCCCCTCCCTCTGGCCCTCACTGCACTGATGTCTGTATCCATGGGCTATGCATATATGTTCTTTGGCATTCTCTTCACCTTCTTTCATCCAGTCCATCCCACCAGCCTCCCCTCTGAGATCTGTATAACCTTTTCTTTATCCATTCGTCTGCCACAGGACACTTAGGTTACTTCCATACCTGGCTTTTGTTAAGCTCACTGCACTGATGTCTGTATCCATGGGCTATGCATATATGTTCTTTGGCATTCTCTTCACCTTCTTTCATCCAGTCCATCCCACCAGCCTCCCCTCTGAGATCTGTCAGTCTGTGCCATGTACCCATGCCTCTGGTTCTAAGGCTGAAGAAGAAATATATATATATGTGTGTGTGTGTGTGTGTGTGTATATA
>NW_006285247.1:1417137-1422169 GCF_000327345.1 Myotis davidii | reverse complement strand
TAACCTTTTCTTTATCCATTCGTCTGCCACAGGACACTTAGGTTACTTCCATACCTGGCTTTTGTTAAGTGCTGCAATGAACATGGGAGTACAGATACCTCTTCGAGATCCTAATTTCAATTCCTTTGGCTATATACCCAGAAGTAGGATTGCTGGATCATATGCTAGTATTAATTTTTTGAGGAACCTCCATTTGGATTTCCAAAATAGCTATTTTATGTATTAATTAACATTCCTACCAACAGTGCACAGGGTTCTTTTTTTCTTCACATCCTCGCCAACATTTGTTATATTTAGCTTTTTTGATAATAGCCATCCTAACAGGTATGAAGTGATATCTTATTATGATTTTGATTTGCATTTCCCTAATATTTAGTGATGTTGAGCATCTTTTCATAAACCTATTGCTCATTTTTATATCTACTTTGGAAAGTCTGTTCTGTTCCTTTGCCCATTTTTTAATCAAATGGCTTTCTGCTATTGAATGGTAGAAGTTCCTTATATATTTTGGATAGTAACCTCTCATCAGACAGATGGTTTGCAAGTCTTTTCTTTTATTCCATAGATTGATTTTTCGTTTTATTGATTTTTTTCCCTTTACTTTGGGGGTTTTGTGCTTGTACTTTGGGTGTCATAAAAAACAACAATAACAAAAATGCATTGCCAAGATTCATGTCAGGGCCCTTTTACCCTCCCTTTTTGTCTAAAATTTTTATGGCTTCAGGTCTTACATCTAAGCCCTCAGTCCATTTTGAGTTGCTTTGTGTGGTGTAAGATAAGGATTCAATCTCATTCTTTTGCATGTGAACATACAGTTTTCCTAATACCACCCAGGCTTGAGGTTTTATTTTATGCCATATTATATAACCTAAGTCAAGTCTCTTGTGATCTCAACTTTTGTTCACTGTACAGACTTCCTTCTCCAACCTTTCTCCCGAGAGAGACCATGTGCTCCTCTGCCTCTAATTATTGCTTATTTCTTCTGCATATGTCTTTTCTCATTAATATGCCTTTACAGGGAGGAGTGGTTGGCCTCTTCTTATAAGGGCACTAATCCCATTCATGAGCGCTCTGCCCTCATTACCTAGTTATCTCTCAAAGGCCCCGCCTCCTAATACTATTACAGTGGGGGGTTAGAATTTTAACGTGAATTTGGGAAAGATACAAACATTCAGTCCATAGCACATTCCATCTCATGTTTTACATCTCCCTCCTTCTTAATTACTTGGGGAGATAAGGAATTACAGCAGAGTTCATGAACCAGGATGAGGATAAGGCATGTGATGGCTTCATTTTCTGTGTAAGTAATATGTATTCAGGAAAACATTTTAGTTCAACCCCTCTTGTTGAAAGCCTTTTCAAAATATAAGTCTATGCTTCTCCTTTGGAAACCACAGCGTCTGAATTCTGAATATAATTGAATCTTTCTTGGTGATTAAAGACCTTGCCATGCCTCAGGTTTATTATTCAGCATTTGAATTCAAAGTATTCAACCTACTTGGATACATATGCAGAAGGTGCAAACTGTTGGAATGTGTTGAACTCAGGAAATTTCTAGAAGTTTGCTGTTGTTTTGAATTGAAATCTTTAACAATTTCTTTGTGGCTCAGACTTCAAATAGAGCAAACATTCTACTTATAGATGAAGATCTTGGATACTGTGTTCTGGGTAAACAAATAATCAATAGATTTTTTTTATGCCTACTTTTTTGAAGGACCCGAACTAGGCATCATTTTGAACATGAGGAAATATAAAGATAGGTTTGAGGCCTCAAGGAACGTATACTGTCATTGGGGCGGCAAAACATAAACTCATAAAAAAATATAAACTCATAAAAATCTAATTATAACAAGAGCCAAATACATGAGAGAACTCTTCATCAGGAAGTCAGTGCTTGAAATGGAACCATGGTAGGGTTTGGACCAGTAGTGCTCTGTGGTAGAAAGAATGTTTGATAGGGAAGTGTCTTTAAAGTAGAGGGAATAGTATGAATAAATGCACAGGGATGGGAAAACTTGGGGTATATCCAAAGGACTGTTAAGGTTTTCATTTCAGAGATAATTAGGGCTAACACAAGATATTTTGTTGGGACATTTCTAGTTTTTGATAGTATGTACTGAATATTCAGATGTCTTGAAAAGTGTTTCTTAGGCCCCTGTAGTTGTGGGAAATGGTGACCCACTATACAATCATTCTTTTGTAAATCAGCTTATCTCTGTGGGCCATTAATACATAGGGCACAAGAGAATTTATAGGGTTTCCAATTTGCTTGTTGTTAGAGACTTAGACCCATCTCCTATTATTATTTTGTTGTTATTGTTAATCCTTACTGAGGATATATTTATTCCCTGTTGATTTTTAGAGAGAGTGGAAGGGAGGGAGAGAGACAGAAGGAGAGAAACATCGATGTCACATCGATCGGTTGCCTCCCAAACGCACCCTGACTGGGGCCGAGGATCCAGCCTGCAACTGAGGTACATGCCCTTGACTGAAATGGAACCTGAGATCCATCAGTCCTCAGGCCAATGCTCTAACCACTGAGCCAAACAAGCCAGGGTGAGACTCATTTCTTAGACACCAGAGACCCTATTAAGATCCATTCCCCTTTGAAGAAAACAACCTTTTTGAGCCACGGGATTGGTTCTGGGTTTGGATCCCATTACCCCTCCTTAAACATCTCAAGCCAGGAGTGTGGAGGAGGGAGAGAAACAGGTTTCTCTAATCTTCCCACTTGCCTCACCTGTCCCCATTTGCCGGGCCAGCCCTGTGCCCACTCCTATCCCACACTGGCTCCTTAAAAACAAGGCCACTTTCTTAAGATAGCATTTCACCTACTGGTCAATGTACTTGCACACTCTTCCTTTATGAAAGTGAGAGAAAGAAGGGGGAAATCTGTGCAGGACCCTGATGTTATGGGACATGATTTAGCTTTGTGGAAGCCATCACTCCCAGCAGAGATTTAAAAAAACATGATACAGCAGTGTGTATTCCACATTGAAGTGTTTGGGCAGAGAGCCCCTTGCTAAAAATTGCTGGATGAATAGAAAATCTTATCAACATTTCCATGAATTGATTGATTCTAATAAGGAGGGAAAAGAAAGGTTGATGAGATCCTCAAACTCATCACGTAAAGCAAATTTGGACTATGCCAACGAACATGGCTTTTTTACTTTGTAAGGAAACAGACATTTTATCCTGGACACCAGATGAGGGCATTTGGGTTACTCCTTGTCTAGGGCTAAGGTTCCCTTCTCTTATTATTGTTGTTTTCCCATATCTGACCTCTTTGTTCCTGCCTTTCACCTTCAATCATAACGCAAAACTCCTCTCCATATGGTGAAAAACTCCTTTCCTTATGAGGCACAGGGTCAGCGTGGCAGAATTGGGAGAGAATTTAGAAGCACTAGATCCTCTCTTCTGGTTTTTGAGATAAGGAAAATGAGACTCAAAGATAAAGGGGGTTTGTTGAGTGTAGGGATGCAAGCAAGTGGTGGAAGGTTATAAGCTCATTTATATAAAATTTGACAGTTTACAGAATTCTATCACATCACACATATAATCTCATAAAAGCCCACCATGTAGGTGATATTGTGTCCATTTTACTGGTGAGGAAACTGAGACCCAGAGAATTCTCCTATAAGGTGAAAGAGCACATGTATCTTTTCATCAGGGAAACTGCCCATGACAAAGCCTAGTGACACTGAAGTGTCAAACTCTTTTCTGAATGGCTGGCATCCAAAGATTAATGACCCTGCCTGTCAGCTCACATATCCTAGGGGAAGGTGGTCAGTCTCCCCCAAAGCCACTCGCAGGGCACCCTAATGCTGTCACAAAAAATTCCCCTTACCCTAGAGGGACTGAGTCCCGTGTAACCATTTGACTCCCTCTAACCATGGCTATGTGGAAACTTTGGAAAGGGCCAGCTGTTCTGCAGAGGAATCTACATGTGAAACAGCACAGAGTTGAGATTCTGTGTAATGAGAAAAGTAAATAAATGAAAGTTGGCTCAAGATTGCAGAAGCTTTTGGTGTTTAATTGGAAATAGAAGTGGGGTGGGGATGAACTATGGCTTTCAGGCCTCTTCTTGTCTTTTGCTGTTCTCTGCATAGAACCCACCTCTGTGGCCCTGCCTTTACAGGGTAACTCTGGTCAATGACTAGATCATCCTTTCATGGGTGGTGAAAAATCATTTGGAACCCCTGTTCATCTAAGACGAGGGTCAGCAAATCACTGCCGGCTGACTAAATCCAGCCTGCCACCTGTTTTTATAAGCTTGTGAGTTAAGAATAGTTTTACATTTTTAAATGGCTGGGGAGGGCCCTAACCAGTTTGGCTCAGTGGATAGAGCGTCGGCCTGCGGACTCAAGGGTCAGGCTTGATTTAGGTCGTCGGCCTGCGGACTCAAGGGTCCCAGGTTTGATTCCTGTCAAGGGCATGTACCTTGGTTGCGGGCATATCGCCAGTGGGGGGCGTGCGGGAGGCAGCTGATCAATGTTTCTCTCTCATCCATGTTTCTAACTCTCTATCCCTCTCTCTTCCTCTCTGTAAAAAATCAATAAAATATATTTTAAATAAATAAATAAATAAGTGGCTGGGGAGGGGGGATCAAAAGAAGAATATTTCATGCCATGTGAATATCATATTAAATTTAAATACCAATAAATAAAATTTTACTGGAATGCATCCACTTTTATAATTCTTTTGTGCTACAACAGTGGAGTTGCAATAGAGACTATATGGCCCACAGAGCTCAAAATATTACCCTAGCCGGTTTGGCTCAGTGGACAGAGCATCGGCCTGCGGGTAAAGGGTCCCGGGTTTGATTCTGGTCAAGGGCTCATACATTGGTTGCAGGCTACTCCCTGGCCTGGGCCCTGGTCAGGGCTCATGCAGGAGGCAATCAATTGATGTGTTTCTTTCATATCTATGTTTCTGTCTCTCTTCCACTTTTCATAAAAATCAATGGAAAAATATCATTGGGTGAGGATTACAAAAAATAAAATAAAATAAATGGGCCATTTCCTGGCCTCAG
>NW_006285247.1:1397337-1401314 GCF_000327345.1 Myotis davidii | reverse complement strand
TATTCTGGATAGTAACCTCTCATCAGACAGATGGTTTGCAAGTCTTTTCTTTTATTCCATAGATTGATTTTTCGTTTTATTGATTTTTTTCCCTTTACTTTGGGGGTTTTGTGCTTGTACTTTGGGTGTCATAAAAAACAACAATAACAAAAATGCATTGCCAAGATTCATGTCAGGGCCCTTTTACCCTCCCTTTTTGTCTAAAATTTTTATGGCTTCAGGTCTTACATCTAAGCCCTCAGTCCATTTTGAGTTGCTTTGTGTGGTGTAAGATAAGGATTCAATCTCATTCTTTTGCATGTGAACATACAGTTTTCCTAATACCACCCAGGCTTGAGGTTTTATTTTATGCCATATTATATAACCTAAGTCAAGTCTCTTGTGATCTCAACTTTTGTTCACTGTACAGACTTCCTTCTCCAACCTTTCTCCCGAGAGAGACCATGTGCTCCTCTGCCTCTAATTATTGCTTATTTCTTCTGCATATGTCTTTTCTCATTAATATGCCTTTACAGGGAGGAGTGGTTGGCCTCTTCTTATAAGGGCACTAATCCCATTCATGAGCGCTCTGCCCTCATTACCTAGTTATCTCTCAAAGGCCCCGCCTCCTAATACTATTACAGTGGGGGGTTAGAATTTTAACGTGAATTTGGGAAAGATACAAACATTCAGTCCATAGCACATTCCATCTCATGTTTTACATCTCCCTCCTTCTTAATTACTTGGGGAGATAAGGAATTACAGCAGAGTTCATGAACCAGGATGAGGATAAGGCATGTGATGGCTTCATTTTCTGTGTAAGTAATATGTATTCAGGAAAACATTTTAGTTCAACCCCTCTTGTTGAAAGCCTTTTCAAAATATAAGTCTATGCTTCTCCTTTGGAAACCACAGCGTCTGAATTCTGAATATAATTGAATCTTTCTTGGTGATTAAAGACCTTGCCATGCCTCAGGTTTATTATTCAGCATTTGAATTCAAAGTATTCAACCTACTTGGATACATATGCAGAAGGTGCAAACTGTTGGAATGTGTTGAACTCAGGAAATTTCTAGAAGTTTGCTGTTGTTTTGAATTGAAATCTTTAACAATTTCTTTGTGGCTCAGACTTCAAATAGAGCAAACATTCTACTTATAGATGAAGATCTTGGATACTGTGTTCTGGGTAAACAAATAATCAATAGATTTTTTTTATGCCTACTTTTTTGAAGGACCCGAACTAGGCATCATTTTGAACATGAGGAAATATAAAGATAGGTTTGAGGCCTCAAGGAACGTATACTGTCATTGGGGCGGCAAAACATAAACTCATAAAAAAATATAAACTCATAAAAATCTAATTATAACAAGAGCCAAATACATGAGAGAACTCTTCATCAGGAAGTCAGTGCTTGAAATGGAACCATGGTAGGGTTTGGACCAGTAGTGCTCTGTGGTAGAAAGAATGTTTGATAGGGAAGTGTCTTTAAAGTAGAGGGAATAGTATGAATAAATGCACAGGGATGGGAAAACTTGGGGTATATCCAAAGGACTGTTAAGGTTTTCATTTCAGAGATAATTAGGGCTAACACAAGATATTTTGTTGGGACATTTCTAGTTTTTGATAGTATGTACTGAATATTCAGATGTCTTGAAAAGTGTTTCTTAGGCCCCTGTAGTTGTGGGAAATGGTGACCCACTATACAATCATTCTTTTGTAAATCAGCTTATCTCTGTGGGCCATTAATACATAGGGCACAAGAGAATTTATAGGGTTTCCAATTTGCTTGTTGTTAGAGACTTAGACCCATCTCCTATTATTATTTTGTTGTTATTGTTAATCCTTACTGAGGATATATTTATTCCCTGTTGATTTTTAGAGAGAGTGGAAGGGAGGGAGAGAGACAGAAGGAGAGAAACATCGATGTCACATCGATCGGTTGCCTCCCAAACGCACCCTGACTGGGGCCGAGGATCCAGCCTGCAACTGAGGTACATGCCCTTGACTGAAATGGAACCTGAGATCCATCAGTCCTCAGGCCAATGCTCTAACCACTGAGCCAAACAAGCCAGGGTGAGACTCATTTCTTAGACACCAGAGACCCTATTAAGATCCATTCCCCTTTGAAGAAAACAACCTTTTTGAGCCACGGGATTGGTTCTGGGTTTGGATCCCATTACCCCTCCTTAAACATCTCAAGCCAGGAGTGTGGAGGAGGGAGAGAAACAGGTTTCTCTAATCTTCCCACTTGCCTCACCTGTCCCCATTTGCCGGGCCAGCCCTGTGCCCACTCCTATCCCACACTGGCTCCTTAAAAACAAGGCCACTTTCTTAAGATAGCATTTCACCTACTGGTCAATGTACTTGCACACTCTTCCTTTATGAAAGTGAGAGAAAGAAGGGGGAAATCTGTGCAGGACCCTGATGTTATGGGACATGATTTAGCTTTGTGGAAGCCATCACTCCCAGCAGAGATTTAAAAAAACATGATACAGCAGTGTGTATTCCACATTGAAGTGTTTGGGCAGAGAGCCCCTTGCTAAAAATTGCTGGATGAATAGAAAATCTTATCAACATTTCCATGAATTGATTGATTCTAATAAGGAGGGAAAAGAAAGGTTGATGAGATCCTCAAACTCATCACGTAAAGCAAATTTGGACTATGCCAACGAACATGGCTTTTTTACTTTGTAAGGAAACAGACATTTTATCCTGGACACCAGATGAGGGCATTTGGGTTACTCCTTGTCTAGGGCTAAGGTTCCCTTCTCTTATTATTGTTGTTTTCCCATATCTGACCTCTTTGTTCCTGCCTTTCACCTTCAATCATAACGCAAAACTCCTCTCCATATGGTGAAAAACTCCTTTCCTTATGAGGCACAGGGTCAGCGTGGCAGAATTGGGAGAGAATTTAGAAGCACTAGATCCTCTCTTCTGGTTTTTGAGATAAGGAAAATGAGACTCAAAGATAAAGGGGGTTTGTTGAGTGTAGGGATGCAAGCAAGTGGTGGAAGGTTATAAGCTCATTTATATAAAATTTGACAGTTTACAGAATTCTATCACATCACACATATAATCTCATAAAAGCCCACCATGTAGGTGATATTGTGTCCATTTTACTGGTGAGGAAACTGAGACCCAGAGAATTCTCCTATAAGGTGAAAGAGCACATGTATCTTTTCATCAGGGAAACTGCCCATGACAAAGCCTAGTGACACTGAAGTGTCAAACTCTTTTCTGAATGGCTGGCATCCAAAGATTAATGACCCTGCCTGTCAGCTCACATATCCTAGGGGAAGGTGGTCAGTCTCCCCCAAAGCCACTCGCAGGGCACCCTAATGCTGTCACAAAAAATTCCCCTTACCCTAGAGGGACTGAGTCCCGTGTAACCATTTGACTCCCTCTAACCATGGCTATGTGGAAACTTTGGAAAGGGCCAGCTGTTCTGCAGAGGAATCTACATGTGAAACAGCACAGAGTTGAGATTCTGTGTAATGAGAAAAGTAAATAAATGAAAGTTGGCTCAAGATTGCA
This sequence comes from Myotis davidii, assembly GCF_000327345.1. Lineage (NCBI taxonomy): Eukaryota > Metazoa > Chordata > Mammalia > Chiroptera > Vespertilionidae > Myotis > Myotis davidii. The sequence goes on along the minus strand of NW_006285247.1, from coordinate 1,397,800 downwards.
GAAGCTTTTGGTGTTTAATTGGAAATAGAAGTGGGGTGGGGATGAACTATGGCTTTCAGGCCTCTTCTTGTCTTTTGCTGTTCTCTGCATAGAACCCACCTCTGTGGCCCTGCCTTTACAGGGTAACTCTGGTCAATGACTAGATCATCCTTTCATGGGTGGTGAAAAATCATTTGGAACCCCTGTTCATCTAAGACGAGGGTCAGCAAATCACTGCCGGCTGACTAAATCCAGCCTGCCACCTGTTTTTATAAGCTTGTGAGTTAAGAATAGTTTTACATTTTTAAATGGCTGGGGAGGGCCCTAACCAGTTTGGCTCAGTGGATAGAGCGTCGGCCTGCGGACTCAAGGGTCCCAGGTTTGATTCCTGTCAAGGGCATGTACCTTGGATGTGGGCACATACCCAGTAGGGAGTGTGCAGGAGGCAGCTGATCGATGTTTCTCTCTCATCGATGTTTCTAAC
>NW_006285247.1:1370901-1396860 GCF_000327345.1 Myotis davidii | reverse complement strand
GTGATCTCAGGCTCCTTCCTGACCCGGGCCCTGGTCAGGGCATATGCAGAAGGCAACCAATCTATGCTTCTCTGTCTTTCCCTCTCTTTTCCACTCTCTCTAAAAGATTAGTGGGAAAATATCCTTGGATGAGGATTAACAAAACAAAACGAAAATTTACCATCCAGTCCTTAATAGAAAATCTCTGTCAACCCATGTTAGAGTAGTAATCATACTGTATGAGAACTGGCTCATATCTATTTTGAGTTTATGAAAGACTCCACTTTGCTTAGAATGATGCTTTATTCTTGTAGGATGAAAGGGAAAATGATGTGAGCTTGGGCAAGTCAGTTCTCCTTTTTGGGCCTTAGTTTCCCATTTTGTGCAATGAGAGAGTAGGCAAAGGTGAACTTGGTCTCTTCCAGTTCCAACATGCTCTAGTTTCTAAAAATATTTGTATTGATTTTTTAGAGAGAATGGGAGAGGGAGAGATAGAAACATTGATGAGAGAACAACATAAACTGATGAACAAAAAGAGAACCAGAGACATAGAAGCATCAAACAGATTGTATAACCTATGAGGGGGGCAGAGGGGTGGGTGGTGATGGAGAAATCAACCAAAGGACTTGTATGCATGCATATGAGCAAAACCAATGGACACAGACAGTAGGGGGGGGAGTGAGGGCTTGTGCTTGGGGGAAGTGGTGGTGGGGGAGAGGTCAATGGTGGATAAAAGGAGACTCATGTAATACTTTAAACATAAAGAATAAACATAAACAATAAACAATAAAGAATTTTAAAAAAGAGGAAACATTGATGAGAGAGAATCATTGATCAGCTGCCTCCTGCATGCCCCTTACTGGGGATCGAGCCTGCAACCAAGGTACATGCCCTTGACCAGACTCAAACTCGGGACACTTCAGTCCTTGGGCCAATGCTCTATCCACTGAGCCAAACCAGTTAGGACCAACATGCTCTATTTTATATTAAAGTTACTGTAGCCAAAAATAAGTATCATATTCAGTTCATTGAATCTTCTTTTCTCCAACATTGGGTTCTCCCTTAGCGACCTCCTGACTGTTGGTTGGTTTCCCAGATCCATCAGTATCATGAAGTGGATGACCTTGCTAACTAACTTTACTGGAGCATATGATGTTAGTGTGTGCATTGCATGTAGTGTGAAAATTTATTACAAATCAATAACTTCCTTTCTTCATGTCTGTCTGCCTTGTGTGAGTCTAGTGACAGGAACAGTTTTCTCAGAGCCTGATCACCATTAAGAATCTGAACATGTGGAGTCCAGAGATCACACTCCAGATTTATGGTCACCCCCCATCTACATCAAGATGTATACACATGGCCCAGAAAAGAGCCATCTGCTCTTACTTAGAAAAATCTCACTACTTGGAAAATATGGCGTTTTCAAACCAAATAGATATAAAAGGTGTCCTCCAAACCTCACAAATGCATAGGACCATGCCCTCAGGTGGTGTTTGGTAGACACCTTTCATGGCACAAGGATATGGCCTGATGTCTATCAATAAGATTTGATTGAAATCCTGCCCTCTTTCCTCACAGAAGGGTTGTTACCTCTCCCCAACCCCATTAATATTAAGAGGACAGGATCTTCCCTAGAATTGAGGCATATGGGACATGATGAAATGTGTTTGACTGAAATGTGGCCTGATGAAGGCTTCCTGAGCTGAAGCCATGCCAACCCTCATACAGTAGGTGAAATTTGTTTTCTGGACTATAGGCACGCCCCAACAACTATTACAACAGGCCTTATTAACTCTCAATTATTTTCATTTTGCCCCCGACAGTCTTCCTCCCATTTTCAAACATTGGGGAGGTCTCAGAGACGTACCAACACCTCTCCCCTTGGTCCGGTGGAGAGATCCACTAACCGGGGTTTGGAAGGGCCCCGCACCACTCTTAACCCAAGGGAGAGGGTTTGCTTGTGTTTTTCCAGAAGGTGAGAAAAATACCATGTGGATTCCTGCCCATAACATCAAACCCTGCACCACCAGCGATAAGCCATAGACCACCATCACCATCACCTCCAGTAGAGGAAATGGAGGACCTGACCATAGAGAACAACCAGCCCCAACGGCGGAGGCAATGAACCTGGTCTCCGGAGTCGGGCCCCGCGGGACTCCCTGCTTCACTGGACTCTTCTGTTCCCTTTTATAATCATCCCTCCAGGTTTCTAACACTATACACTCTTTATCCTGGGCCTCTGCTATGGTGCACCAGGTATGAAAGCACCCTTCTAAATGAAGGGTAGTGAGGGATATGAAAAAGTATAAAGCACTTTGAATCAAACTAGTCTGAAACGCCATTCCTCCACTCATTGGTGGAGCCTCAGTTTCGGTTATCTGCTAAAAGGAGATAATACCACCTACCTCTACTAATCACCCAAAGTCCCTAACAGGCAACAACTGTGCATTATTGTTCTTTGTATCTGGAACAGCCCAGCACACAGAATGAAGCAGACATTTGACATATGCCTCCTGAGCAAAACTGAACTGGCTTTACATATAATCTTGCATGGACCATGAAGCACGGAATGTTTGAGCTAAAAGGAACTTGAAAACCTATCCGGTGCAATGTAAGCAAGTAACAGGCACAGGTGCCCCACTTCCCACTTCTGTGCTAAATGGCCAGAAACAGTCACTATATTCTTTCTAGGTGAGTGTCTTTCCTGACCTGAGCTTTACAATCTTCCACAAAGCTCTCTGGGAGGCTCCTACCATTTGACTGAAGTTAATCACTGGAAGGGAAAAATCTACCAGTATGTATCATCTGGATTGAGTTCAATTTCCACTTTATCAATGGAGATACCCAGACCTAGAGAGATGATACGATTTGGCCAAGGTCACAGAACTAATTGCAAGGTGAGTTGGAATTAGAATATAAGTCTCTTGTTCCTTCATCCATTGTATAACTTCTGTCTTCTAACAGAAGTCTCAATGCCTTCAAGCCAAGGAGTGAGCACCGGGGGAAATTTCTAGCAAGGACAAATGAGGTATGTGTGTGTGTGTGTGTGAGAGAGAGAGAGAGAGAGAGAGAGAGAGAGAGAGAGAGAGAGAATGCGCGCACAGGGCCTTAGAGTCATGACTCTCTCCCTGGTCATTCAGAAGGCAAGTAAGATACTCCACACACTTTCACTGAAATGAAAGGCAAAGATACAAGGACCCAAAGATCTAGACCAGTGGTTCTCAACCTGTGGGTCGCGACCCCTTTGGCGGTTGAACGACCCTTTCACAGGGGTCACCTAAGACCATCCTGCATATCAGATATTTACATTACGATTCATAACAGTAGCAACATTACAGTTATGAAGTAGCAACGAAAATAATTTTATGGTTGGGTCACAACATGAGGAACTGTATTTAAAAGGCCAGAAGGTTGAGAACCATTGATCTAGACAGATAAAATGAGGACTTTACCCCAGAGCTTATAGATATACACACACACACACACACACACACACACACACACAGTGACAAAACTCGAGCTAACAGATATGCTGGAGTTTTGGTATGACCACTTAATACCCAGTAAGTCAAGGAGGGATTAACTGAGGAAGCCACTTCTGAGTGGAGTCTCCCAAAAAGAGTCACAGTTCTCCAAAGCAAAGAATGAAAGCGTGTTCCATCAGAGGAAAGTGTGTGTGCAAAGCCACAGACCGGAAAGAGTCTGGCACATGTGGGGACTAGCAAGGAGTTCTGCGTGGAAGGAACATCAGATGCATAGTGAATAGGGAGGAAAAGGGAGGAGAATCAGGACAGTGTCAAGTGAGGGATCTAAAGAGAGAAGCAAAAGCAGCTTGCTCCCAAAGAGTCTACAAAAACTGATAAAATATTCGCACAAATAGGAGGGGTTCTTCACACAGTTTGGCAGCTGAAGCTGGGGTTAAATCTGCAGCAATGCCCCCTGGTCCCATCCATACCACTCAATGATGCTCCCGTCCCTTCATTCCTGGGCTTCCCAATGGATACAGCAACCACAAGTACAACCACCTCTTCAAAATTATCCTGATTAAAGATTCTGGTGTTGGAAAGAGTAATCTCCTGCCTCAATTTACTTGAAATGAGTTTAATCTCGAAACCAAGAGCACCACTGGAGTAAATTTTTCAACAAGAAGCATCCAGGTTGATGGAAAACAATCAAGTTACAGATATGGGACACAGCAGGGCAAAAAGGATACCGAGCTAGAACATCAACATACTATCGTGGGGCTGTATGTGCGTCTTTGGTTTATAGCAGTGATTTTCATCCTTTTTCGTCTCATAGCACTCATAAACTAATTACTAAAATTCTGTGGCACACCGAAATATATATTATACTTTTTGCCCATCTGGCAAAAAAATAGGCATGATTTTTATTCATTCACAATTGATGTCTATTGTTGTGTTGGCTGTTGTCACTTTTTTTGTTTGACAATCTGAGAGAAAAAGGTCAATGCCTCAGACTAAATAGTCAGGTACTGAATGTTTTAAAAATTCTTGCGGCACATTGGTTGAAAATCGCTGGCTTATGACATTGTTAAACATCTCAAATATGAAAATGTAGAGCGATGGCTGAAAGAACTGAAAGGTCATGCTGATAGTAACATTGTTATCATGCTTGCGGGCAATAAGAGTGATTTGTGTCATCTCAGGGCAGTTCCTACAGATGAAGCAAGACCTTTTGCAGAAAAGAATGGCTTGTCGTTCTTTGAGCCATCAGCTCTTTTCTCTACCAACGTAGAAGCTGCTTTTCAGACAATTATGATGGAGATATGTCGCATTGTTTCCCAGAAGCCGAATGTCAGACAGATGTGAAAATGACGTTTCCATGCAACACTGTGGTTCCCATTCATGTTCCACCAACCACCGAAAATAAGCCCAAGGTGTGATGCTTTCAAAACATGAGACGTTTCTCTTCTCCCCTAGAAGGCTGTGTATGGTTCATTTCCCAGGTCTGAGGTTTAAATTTATTTGTAATTCTTGTGGTCACTCTTGTGTTTTATGATTTCCTTGTACTTAACAAATTTTCCATGACTTAAAGTCTTTTGATTTTAGCTTTTTTTTTCACGCTATGGTTTCACCAGCCTTGGTTTAATAAACTGACTGTTTGGATTCCTCAATTATTGTTTACTTTTCATCATGGAAGCCTGTCGCTCTAGGACATAACAGAACTTGATCATTTGAAGCTCAGACCTGTTGGTCTTGATTAAATCAAACTAAAACTTTGAGAAATAAGCTATCATTTAGTCGACAGAGCAGCTTTTCATGAGCAGCTTATAATTCGCACACTCTTCTCGCAGTGCAGAGCTTGAAACTTTCCCATTATTCTGGAAGTCACTTTCTAGAATGCCTTAATAGGGTTGTGGTGTTCGGTAAATTTTGTTTTTGATTTTTGTAAGCATCAATGTTGATTTGAGGGGCCTTTTTTTGCTGGACAAGAGTTATCTTAAAAACACAAGAGGCTGTTAAAAAAGACATATACATAAATAATTATAACACATGATGCATTGCTCTAGTGCTTTTCAGATGATCAAAGGAAGTGCAGGGCAGCTCAGAGAAGAGAGCTTCCCACTGGAGGTTGGAGACTATATCACTCATTAGTCAGGCAGGGTGAGAATTGGTCCTTTTGAACTTTAAGGATCCAAGCAGAAGTTAAAAATATAATTACCCAGTCGTGTTCTTTTTGGATATTATCTTTAACTTAATGGACCGGATCCTAAATCTCACTGCACTGCCCAGTAGGGTGCACATTCCCATGACATAGCATGCTTGTTTTGTTCACTCTTCTGTCGTGCCTACAACAATGCCTGGTCCCCTAGAGATGCCAAATAAATCTTTGTGGAATCAGTATTCTAAATGATGTGTTTTTACCATGGCAACCACATGTTGGTAGATATTTTCAGTGTTTTAAAAATATTCTGTCCCTTAGTTGCCATTAGCACAACTGTATATGTCATGCATCTGGAGTTCTGACTTTAAAAATATGGTAACAAAACCCATATATACAACATAGGAAAGCTTCATTCTCTCATTTTCAAAACCTCTCCCTGTGCCAGCTGAAGTGTGTGTGAGGAAGGTGGGAAGGGAATGTGGTTTTGTGGAGACCACACAATTTCTGGGCTGGAAGCCTCAGCCACACCCTTCTGCATGGTTGGCTGCTCACATGGTCTCAGACGAGGGCAGTCCCTTCGTCTGGTCCTTTGCCCACTAAACACGCAGGCTTCAGGGGTCTTGGATGAAAGTCGATTAGCATCTTGGAAAGGATGTAGTTGGGGTGCTTGTGGCCTTGCTTGGGTCTTTCCAAACAAGTTTCTGGCTGTTCTGTTGGAAGAGGAAAACTTCGACATCTGCAGAGATGAAAGAGCGTGTTGTTTCACAAACTTAGCATCTGCCCAACACTCCCTGGAATGTAACATTTAATGTGCTTAATTATCACTGTCAAGTGGATCATCAGTGAAAATCATTATCAACCCTATATGTTCTTCCTCTTTCCTTTTCTTTTTTTCTTTCCTTTTTTAGTCATTCCATTTCACTTAGTTGTAGGTTAGATGTCAAAATTATTGGGTGCACATAGATTTTTTTTTTTTAGTTGAAAAAAAGGCTTGCATTGTATTGACTTTCCACAGCCTATCTTTCTCTCCTTGAAAATTTTGTATTCCATTTGGTTTTTGTTTGTTTGTTGTTTTTTTATCTCCGCGAGGAAAGGAAAGGGAGAAATAGAAATATCAATGATAAGAAAGAATTATTGATTGACTGCCTCCTGAATACCCCTTACTAGGGATTGAGCCTGCAATCTGGGCATGTGCCCTGACTGAGAATTGAACTGTGACCTCCTAGTTCATTGGTCGATGCTCAACCAGTGAGCCACACTGGCTGGGCGGATCCCATTTGGATTTAGAAAACAATAGAGAAGGCTGCCTTTCTGAATGGTTTCACCATTCTCCAAATAAAAACTTTTAGAATGATCTCCATTTCTCTTACCACTCCATTCTTGAGTTCTCTCAGTTCTACCCCAAAATTATTCTTATGTGTATCTCCTCTTGTCTGGCATCTTTATTGAAACTCTCAGTCTGGATCATTCTAACAGCCTCTTAACTGATCTCCCTGGCTACAAGATCCCCTCACCAGACCAGCCTTTGCACTGCTCCCTAGCCCACAAGTTAGACTGAGACTCTCTTCTAACACCACAGGCGGCTCCGCATCACACAGGAAATAAAACACACATCCTTCACATGCTACTCAAGACCAGGTTGAGTCTTGACAATGCTTTAGCAGCCAACCTTTGGAGATGAAAAATAAATAAAAGGAAAATAAATTTATAAAACAAATTAGATATATTACCTGAAAACTGTTCTCCAAAAATTCACTGCAAAAATAATGTGGCCCTGGCTGGCGTGGCTCAGTTGGTTGGAGTGCATGTAGTCCCATACACTGAAAGGTTTGGGGTTCAATTCCCAGTCAAGGCCCAGGTTGTGGGTTTGATCCCTAGTCAAGGTGCGTACTAGAGGTAACCAATCGATATTTCACTCTCACATCGATGCTTCTCTCTCTCTCTCTCTCTTTTCCTCTCTCTCTCTCTCAAATAAATAGAAGCATGTCCTTGGTGAGGATTAAAAAATAATAATAATGTGTTTGTGTGGGTATGAATATATACATGTAGATAGATAGATACATGTAGATAGGCATTTAGACAGGCATGAGCAGAGCAAGGATGATGGGCCAGATACAGAAGGTCACCAAGTTTTAAGTCCCTGGTGTCTAGCAATGGGCAAAACTAGGAAAACAAGGACCTCTCCCCTAGTGTGACCTTTCCTCCCCTAGCATACTGATGGTCATGCGGTTTAAATCTCCTGACCTTCTTATCTCTGGTCATGCATTTCAGACCCTGCCCTAACCTTTCCTTCCCTGGATGTCACTAGTCATGCAGTAGACCCCTTTGGAGGAGGAACAAGGGGCTAAAGAGCGGCCTCATATGACTCCCATGCGGGCCCTTGCACAACCTCCTTCAAGCATTAACCCTTAGGGATCACATCTAGGCCTCAGTTGTGTTTCAGCTTCATGCCCAGAAAAGCAACAAAATCAGACCAGTGATGCATGACGGATATCAGAACCAGCTGCAATGACTAATGACCCCATGGAGCCAACTAGTCAGCGGGGACCATGACCCTGAAAGGACACACACCTGGAAAGCTGGTGAATATTCTATTGAGGTCCTCTCATGGGATCTCCCCTAAAATCCCCACCCATAAAAGCCCTTAGGAAGGAGGGCCCAGGGCACTCTCCCTCTTGGGAACATGCCTGAGCCTTTCCCATCTTCCTCTTCCCCACCAGGTGCCCTGCCTTTACCTTTCTCTTTCCTAAGTCCTTCTTTTGTCTCTGTAACTTGTTTCCTGAGCCCCTCTTCTACTTCTGTGACTTTCTAAATAAACTTTCTCTTATAGTTTGACTATTGGCTCTGAATTCTTTCTTAGCCAGAACGCAAGTACTGAGGTCGCTCAACCAAGATCTGGTCTGACTCCACCAGTCTAACACCAAGTGCTGTTTCCGCTGCCAACAGATAGACACACACACACACACACACACACACACACACACACACACAATGTTCAAAGTGGTTATTAGGGTTTCTAGGCAAGCCCACAAAAGTCTATTCAACATATAATTGTATGCAAACTACTATGCATGTGCAATTTTAAAAATTACTCAGGGATTCCAATAAATAAAACAAGAAAACCACTGACATTTTAAATAATTTTTTAAGAAATACATCTTAACTACTGGCCCTTGAGGTGACAAGATGGACAGACAACTCCATTTGTCTTAATAGCTAACATTTACTAGTGCTTCCAATATGTCGGTCATATTCTAAGACCTTTACAAACGTAAGTATTACAAGCATTTGATCGCACAACAACCTTATAAAATAGATATTATCCTCCATTTAAAAAACAAGGAAACTGAGACATATGGGAGCTATATAACTTGTCAAGGTCAGGGCCAGTTAATAGTGGAGGATGCACAGGAAGTGTATAATGCTGTCAGCAAAAGACTGACTGGGACCAAGCTGGGTAGTCAGGGTTTGGTACTAGGTATGTGATGTTTTGTTGAGGTCATTTTGATGCTAGTGATATTTTGACATTCACAGTTAATTCATTTCTTTAAAGAATAAAGCATTAGCCTGGCCAGCGTGGCTCAGTGGTTGAGTGTCAACTTATGAAATAGGAGGTCACGATTAGATTCCTGGTAAAGGCACATGCCCAGGTTGCGGGCTCGATCCCCAGTGTGGGGCATGCAGGAGGCAGCTGATCAATGATTCTCTCTCATCATTGATGTTTTTCTTCCTCCCTCTCTGAAATCAATAAAAAATATAAATTTTAAAAAAGAATAAAGCATTCAATTTTTTAAAAATCATCATACATTTGAAACCTGTATTTTATTAACCAATATGACCTCAATAAATTCAATACATTGTTTTTTAAAAAGATAAGGAGTATTGCCAGACATAAATAAGTTTATTTCATACTGACAAAAAGGTCAATTCATTAAGAAGACATCCCAGTGTTAAGTGTGTTTGCATCTTCAAGCCCTGGCTGGGTGGGTGAGTTGGCTGGAGGGTCATCCCATACATCAAAGGTTGCAACTTCAATCCCGGTCAGGGCAACTGATCAGTGTTTTCTCTTCTCTCCCCTCTCCTCTCCTCTCCTCTCCCCTCCCCTGTCCCTCTCCCTTTCCCTCTCCCTCTCCCTCTCTCCCTTTCTCTCCCCCCACCACTCTCTCTAAAAATCAATAAAAGCATATCCTCATTGAGGATTTTTTTTTAAAAAGGAACTTCAAAATTAAAAAAAAATCATCAAGTACTCTATGCAGAAGAAATGCACCCTAACGTCAGGGTAAAGTGAGGATCAGATGGGAGATGCAAGAATGGGCTGGAGTCAGAGATGTGGTGAAGACAGTGAAGCTTAGAAATGGGGTAAGGTTGTTCATTTGTTCACTTTCTATAAGCGATCGGCTTGGTATTTAGGGTCACAGAATGTCCATGGTGTCAAAATGGCCAAAACAAAATGTTCTACTTCAAAGAGGGGCTTGTAGGAGGAAGAGGTTAAGCAGTGAGTGCTAACCACAGCCTGTCTTGGGCAGAAGCAGAAGGAAGCCTCCAGCCAAGTAATGGAAGGAAAGTTGCTTTCTGTTTTGGTTGTCAGAAAGGGCAAAGAATCAGAACACCACCACTTTTGCAATGGGTGAGTTTACAAAATTGCAGGAAGTGTCTGACAAGACACCTGAAAGATAACACACATCATCTTCATGCAGGACCTTTTTGCTGTGGAGTATTTCCCATCTGCAAATTGGGGTTATTTGACAAAGTGGCCTCCCCTCTGGTATTATCCATGGGTCAAGACAAATGAAATATTGTGGGAAAATGGGATACAGGACCAGATTCAAACCTGGACTCCACCACTTGTCAGCTATGTGTCTTTAGGCAAATCTCAACCTCTTTGAACCTTAGTCCCTTCATTGATTAAAAGGGAATAATAATATTCCCTAAATCTCGGGGTTGTTGTGGGCCTTAAATTGTACCTTCAACATTCAGTAAAAATTCATCAAATGGCAGGAGTGCTTATTAGGATTACAGTTGAGTATTTTTTCTTTTCTGAATTTCTTGATTTTCTACCATGAACACATATTGTTTTTGTAATTAGAAACAAAAACAATACATTTATTCTCTTCACAGGGATAGTCAGAAGATGCCGTGGGATGCCGGTTGTTTTCTATACCCCAGCTTGGCTTTACTGGGCTCAGCTCACCGTGCCCAGGCCTGCAGCACTTCAGTGAGGCCGCGATCAGTGGTAGCTCAGTGCCCACTCAGTGGGAGCTCTGTTCTGTCCATTACATATTGACCCCTGTCCTGCCATTCCCGCAGTCTGCCACCCAGCTGGGTGTTCCCAGCCACCCCCAGTCCTCAGGGAGTTCCATTTTCTTAACGTTCTAGTTTCATTTATTGAGCACCAAGGCCTGGAGGCACTGCCATAGATTGCAGGAGTCAAGCCTGCAGTAGGTCTTCGGAAACCAGGGAGCGTGTGGGCGAGCACATTAAATGAAGCAAAAGACTGGCAGGAAACCAGCTTCTAATCTGGAAGCTCCCCCTGGTTCTCTTCTTTTTCTTTATAAGTTTAGATTTGTGGCTCCCAGAACTGCCTTAGCAATAAGAGAAGAGATGGATGTAGGGATTTAAGTCTGAGTTACAGCGGCTTCTGAAGCGTTCCAGCACTAGGAGGCATAACCAGGGCGGCTCTGTCACATTTGAGCTGCCTGGATCACCCACCCGCTCATTCGAGGGGCCTGTTTGCACTCAAGGAGGTAGGGGAAGAGCCAAAGGGCCAGGATCTTTCTGAACCTCAAGGTGTGGCTCATTAAGTTCCTCTCAAAACCCCTCCTGCTTGCTTGTTCCTGTATCAGCAAACATGGCTGCCATCCACCCAGCTGCCTAAGTCAGAAATTGAGGAGTTGTCCTTGACCACTTCCCCTCCTTCACGTCCCACATCCATTATAGATGCAATCCTACTTACTCTATTCCTTTAAAATGGCCCTCCACTGCTACCAACCTACTCTCCTGCCTCTATAACAGCTATCCCCCAATAGGAGAGTTATTTGAATGTCATGTAGCCCCAGGTGACAGCTAGAGAGGATAAGGAACATGTAAGGGTCACACAGGCAGTGAGGGACAGGCAGATCCAGAGGAGAATCCAGGCTTTCTGGTCCCAAGTCTAGCATTGCTCCTGGACACCAGCCTGCTCCATTTGCTATATTTGCATTGACACCCTGCTAGCTGCTAGACACAATCATTGTCTCCCTCTGGGGTTTCTCCAGTGTCACCTCTGGGGGTGGCTCCCCATTTGAGTTATGGGGTTTGTTATTTTTTGCCTGATAATTTACGTCCCCACCACTCTTGAAAGTAGAGGAGGGCATCTCTCAGGCCCCTGCTGGTCCTCTCATTCCAGCGTTCCATGAGTTGATTTTTATGTGATCTCCTCGCAAACAGCTCCTGAGCTAGTGAGGCCAACAGAAAATATGCACATCGAGGCAAAGACTCTATGCAAGTCCAACATTTAAAACACAAATAAATGGAAATATTTCCCTCTAGACCAAATTTATAATCTACATAGGAAAGGGAAACAGGAGAGTTGATCTGGTTGCGTTTTCAGTCTTATCACACTCCGTAACTTCTTGGTACGTCGCCGTTCAGAGCTTGGTAGGTTGGTTCCCCATTGTACTCAAGATTCCAACTGATTCATATAGAGAATTCATATAATTCATATAAATGCATGCTATGGGTCAGGCATGGTAATGGGTGCTGGGAACATAGTGCTGTTTCATTCACATAGACAGGTATTCTGCCCAAGGACATTTTATAGGCTAAGGAATCTGACCTAATCTATCATTTAGTTTCCTTTTAAAAACATTCATTTCTGGAAATCATCTTGACAAATTTTAAATACAGGATTATAGAATTATAGATTTTATGAGACATCAAGGATATATCCATTTAGCCCAGTGCCTTTCTCCCTTTAGCCAGTGTGTAAATCCCTTTTACAAGACCTTTGTCAAGTGATCATGTAATCCTACTTTGGACATCTTCAACAACAGGGGATTTGCTATGTCTAAGATGGTCTATTCTACTTTTAAATAGCAGAAGGAATTAGAATGTTCTTCCCTATGTCGAACCAAAATTGGTTTCCCTAAGACCTGCCTGCATGTGTCCTGCCCCCTTGGCACACATAGGTCAAGATAGTTTTGTCTGCTCTGAGTCAGCCGTGGGCTATGTGAGAATGGTTATGATGTTCCCCATTCTCTTCTCCAGACCAGACATCTCCACTTGAGTCCACCTTTCTCCATAAACATGGGTTTGAGCTCCTTCTCTAGTCAAATGGCCAACAGAACTACTCCCTCCCACTCTGTGGAAACATAAAAAGAATCTTCCATGAACAATATTATTCTCTTTGAGTTTCCTATGTTATGCTCCGAGATCATGTGATCATAGAGCAAATTTCTCCCACCCCTGCAAAATCCCATTACATAAGTCTGTAATAGCTTTGAAATAAGCAGGTAAGCTTTATTGTTCACAAACTAGAGCTAATAATATTGAGCTTTCAGGGTTGTTGTGAATATTAAAAGAGATAATGAATGTTGAGTTAAGTATTTCAACAATATTAATGGAACACCAATCATGTATTGGACACTGTGCTGGACTCTGGGTAGGATACCATATTGAAGATGATAGAGAATACCTCTACCTTTATAAAGCTTAAAAAGATGGAATATAAGTGTCTTTTCAAGAGTCATACAGTTTGAATTGAAACCCAGGGATCCCCATAACCTAAACTGGAAGCTTAAAATTGATACCCACTGTTATGATCATCATCATAATTAACATAGATACAACCATATCAATATCCATAAAGCCTTTAAGTGTTATAATTTCCTTATGAGAATAGTGCTTTTAGAAACAGAGGAAAAACCATAGTGGTATTTCTTATGAATACTAACCATTATATCACAAATTATCTCATTTCCTCCTCCTAGAAACCCCATATTTCCCATGAATCAAGGGATTTCATAATAAATGGGCTGAGTTAACTTTTACACAGTAATTTTATTTAAATCTGGATTACTTCCCTAACTTGGTCAAATCAAATGAGAGATTCTCGTGCAGAACAGCAGCTTCATCAAGAAAGGTGCTGGCTTCCTTCCTCCTTCCATCCATCTGTCCACCAAGTCCTTTTCAGCTGCCATTTCATTCAGCACGCTGGGGATGGCAGGATGGGCTCCCAACACCAAGGCGGCTTTCAGTTCTTCCAAAAACAGTGTCTTGACTTCCTTATTATTTCACATCACAATTTTCTCAGCATTTGGTCAAGGAACTGATAAAAATGGAATAGTTATTTACTGTAAAATACGTAGTATCTTTGCTCAATTTGAAACCACTGATCTTCCTGTTTCTCTGTTACCGTCAGATAATCCACCATGTTGGGTGGGGTGTGCATGAAACCACCACCTAAGATCTCACCAGGGGAGGGGAATGACCACAGGATGTCATCATCTGTGTCAGAAAAGTGGCAAATGTTCAGCAAATGTTCCTGTTTGCATAGCTGAGAAGATGCTCCATGTCCACCTTGCTGCTGAAACTTAAGATCTCTTTCATTAAGCCTCCTCCACTCACCCTATATGCTGACAAGACTTTTTCTTAAAAATATATTTTATTGATTTTTTTACAGAGAGGAAGGGAGAAGGATAGAGTTAGAAATATCGATGAGAGAGAAACATCGATCAGCTTGCCTCCTGCACACCCCCTGCTGGGGATGTGCCCGCAACCAAGGTACACGCCCTTGACCGGAATAGAACCTGGGACCCTTCTGTCCGCAGGCCGAAGCTCTATCCACTGAGCCAAATCGGTTAGGGCCTGACAAGACTTTTAATACTGTCTATGACTTAGTGTATTAAGCATAGTGAGATTTACTAGTATAGTGACTAATATTTATTATATACTATTAGCCCAGCATGGTGCTTGGTAGGTACTGCCTCTCAGTTGATCCTCACAACAATCTTCTGGGGTAAGCATTATTCTCCTTTTCACATGAGAAAATTGGCTCAGAGAGGGCAAGTGGCTTGCTCAGGATAGTTTAATGGTCCAAGTGCCAGGCTTAAGGCCCATTCCAGTGACCATGATCTTTTAACTTCCTTGCTCCACCACCCTGTACACATGAATCCCATCCAGAATAGAGGGTGCCACACTCAGGTCGTCCTTCCTGCCCTACTTGCTCACTCCCACTGTTTGTGTCCTTGTCTATGTCCTTCGTAGTATTTAAGCTCCTCTGAGGGAAAGATAATTTATTCATCTTTGTATTTCTTCCCAGAAAAGAGAACACAGTAAGGTCTCAGTAAGTGCATTTCAGGTGAAAACACTGACACAAACCAAAATACAGTGCCTTGGCGAGAATTTTTGACTTCTACTTCAAAATCACAGAAAAGCTCCTGTCTTAAAATTAATAATGAATCACATCACTTGTATAGCCAATGTGATAGTAGCTATGGAATGACTAAACAGTAAAACTCCCTTTTTACTTTGGCTCCAAATTGCACATCCTTTTGTTGTCCAAAGCCAGAGAGAATAAAATTCTCTCTCAGGGTAATGAGTGCACAGGAGGAAAACTCCCCTTTACAGAAGTTTGGCTTCCTGGGCGCAGTTGCAGACTGAGAGGCAGAGTTCCTGGCATTCGTAGTTAAGACTGGGATACCTGAAAGTATTCATTCCAAGTGGAATGGAAGAAAAATGGAACAAATGGGTGTATAGGGATCAGTAAGCCAGGAAAGAAAAGAGACCGAGTTGGTAATAACACTGTACATTTACAGAGCATTTCCTATGTTCCAGGCACTTACTTACATTATTTGTTTTCATCCTTACGACAGTCTGAGGGGTAGATACATTTTAAAGATGTAGAAAAGAATCTTAGAGAATTTAAGTAACTTGCCCAAGGCCTCATTGGTGATAAAGGTAGAGCTGAGAAAATTGAACCCATGTTTCTCTGACTCCAAAGTCTAAGCTCTTAAACATTAATGCTAATCATTAACTGCATTTGCCTAACCATGTCATCAGTTCCGTAGTAAGCAAGCCTAGAGGTAAAATATCAGAAATACTGCATATTATTTATTGTTTTTTACTTATATTTATGTAAAAGCTAAATGTATAGTTCTCATCTTATAAGATGAATGTTCTTCTAAATTAATCTTTTAGTTGGCAATATAGGTCTGGGCTAACAACTATCTCTAGATAACATACAGGTGCATCTGGATGCAGTATCTCCAAACTGACCACTTTATTCAAAAAACTGATACTCAGAGTGGGCAGACCAGATAAGCAGCGGCCGTTACCACTTGAACCTGATGAAAATGCTGTTTGTTTCACTTATATTTGTAGAGTGGATTATGGCCTACCAGCCATGTCATATATATTATTTCATTTGCTCCTCTAAGGAAAATTATGAGCTAGGTAAGGTAAATAATATCTCTGTTATACAGATGGGGACATTCACCCAGAATTAGAAACCTAATTCTACTAAACCTACTTCTACTAAATGGTAGAAGTAGGACTCCAGTTCAGGTCCTGAGGATCTAAATCCCAAATAAATAAACCTTTTTAATCCTTCAATAGTGCAGATTGAACTATGCTCAAGACTTGACTCTATTACACATCTCCTTTGTCAAATAAGGGAACAAAGATATGTATCTCACAGGACTGTCACACAATAAAATAATGCAGGGAAAGCTCCTTCAATAAAGCAGTGAAAGAAAATATGCAGATCTTGTCCTCAAGGACCTTGTAGTCTGGACTTAGGAGGTGAGGAGTGAAACACAATTAATAATCAAGTTGCAGTAATAGTGTTATGAAGGAAGAATACAGAGCATTATGCAAGCACTCAGTAGGTTGAGCTAAGCTCCTGTGTGGCTGAGGGAAGGCCTCCCTAGGCAGTGACAGCTAAACTGAGATCTGAAGGATGAGTGGCAATTACCTAGATGAGGTGGGAGGAATGGGTGTGGGTCATCATTGATGAGGAAGTCTGATGCCTTGAGGAATAAAGTAATGACTGTGCCTGGAGTGTAAGGGGCTCCAGGAAAAAAGGTATGAAAGGATGCTGGTGAGGTAGGCTGCCTCCAGGCCATGTGGAACCTTGAAAGTCAAGTTAAAATATTTGAATTTGATCCTAAGGGCAACAGGAAGTGATCAACGGGCTTTAGGCAGGTGCCCACTTCTCCTTTCAGGATCTAGGATAAGCCACCTTTGCTCCAGCCACCTAATATAGTTTCTGTTCCCTCTATGCAAGAATTAGCCTCCAAATTTTAAAAGTACGTTGAAAACCAGTGTACACATTTCTGGAAAGTTTGTTTATCCATTATTTGAGTTGAGCAAACATTTATCAAGCATCAACCATGTAAATACTGGGTGCTGGGGTACAGAGGTGGCTAAGATAGAGGCCCTGTACATTAAGAGCCCACGGTTTGGGGTATAGGTAGACCAGAAGAATAAATAAGTAATCACAGTAAAGTAGGATATATTATAAGAGAAGAATTACAAGAAGGGATTAGCTCACAGAGCCTAGGGTTAGGGGAAATTTTTAGAAGAGGCGATTGGCCCCAAAGTGTGTGCTCAATACATGTTGTAAAAATAACAGTTTAAGCAGAGTCTTTCCCCCCACCCCAACTTTATTGAGATGTAACTGACATGTAACAATGTGTGAATATGAAATGTACCATATGTTGATTTGATATACTTATATATTCAAATGATTACCACCATAACATTATTGAGCTGAGTCTTAAAGGATGAAGGGAAGTTTACCAGGGAATGAGCAAGATTAAAAATACCATGAAAGTGGTCTTGAGATTAGTTTATCAGAAGTCAACTGAATGGGCTGAAAGGGAGAGATTATAGGTGAGAAGGCCAAGTAAAAACCTGGGGCAGTAACCCCGTGAAAGATGAAGAGGACTTGATATTCACTCAACAGTACTCCTGACGGTACTCAGTTTGCCTGGCACTAAGTTGCACTTGGTGGTACAGTGTCTGGCTTGAATCTCTCCATGAACGGATGTCTGTTCTCCTTCATAGGAGCAGAGACCATCTACTAAAATCCTTACAGCACTTAAATTCTATGTTCTGTACCCCATGTGCATGTATCAAAAGTCAAGTTGACAACTGGATTCACCGAGCTGTAGTGGGAGTGAGGCGTCCTGAAAAGGGGAAGAAGGAGAAGACTTTCCCTCTACTCTGCACTACAGGCACTCTTCCTCCCATAAGAGAGTAGGCAGATCTCTCTCTCTCTCTCTCTCTCTCTCTCTCCTCACTCACTCTCCCCAACTGGGGATTAAACTCGATATGTGCCCTGACAGAGAACTGAACCCACCACTTTTTGGTGTACAGGACTATGCTCCAACCAACTGAGCCACACTGGCCAGGGCAATAGGCAGATCTTAAACTCAGCCAAACCTGCGTGTTATCCGTCCCTTCCAAAGCCTGGTATGTCTTTTTCTTTCTCAGTTGCACCTACTTACCTTAGCTGGAAACCTCAAGATAATACTGGAAGCCAAAGACAAACTATTGGGGAGAAGAGGTCATTTTTTAGGCTACTAAGTGGTAGAACTGGGACTCCAGTTCAGGTTCTGAGGATCTAAATCCCAAATAAACAAACATCTATTCCTTTTAATCCCCTTTCCTCCAGTATCTTCAAAAGAGTTTTTTCTTTCATTCACTCATAGAAAGAAGCAGGTGATCCTACGATCCAGCAATGCCACTTCTCTAAATCTACTCTAGAGACATATGTACACAAAGAACAATGGATAAATGTATTCTTCCTACAAGAGAGGAAAAATGGAAACAGCCTAAATAAAAACAGTCAATTAATACAACACATGCTAAATAAACCATAGCATATTCATAACACAGGATACTGTGCAACAGCTAAAAGTCTAAGCATTAATACAGAAAGCACTCCAAGACTGATTGCTTAGTGGGGAAGGCAATTTGAACAATGTTAGGTATTGTATTATATCATTGATGTGAAAAATAACTAATGACAAGAGGACAACCTCGAACAGTAATTTGTTTCCTTTGGCTACATACAGAAGCATTAAATGCATAGAAACTGGTAATAGCAATTACCTCTGACAAGGTGGGAAGAGAACTGGGGCTGGAAATGATAGTCTAAAAGAATCAATCCTGGTACTATCTATTTGGCAAAGTTTATTAAAAATGATGCTGTTCATTTTTATGTTCACAGATGTAAACAAATTAGTAATTTATACTTCCATTTAAAAGGAAGTAGATACTGACCTAGCCAGTTTGGCTCAGTAGGGTCTGAAGGGTCCCGGGTTCGATTCCTGACAAGGGCACATACCTCGGTTTACAGGCTTGATCCCTGGCCCTGGTTGGGGTGTGCTCAGGAAGCAACCAATCGATGTCTCTCTCTCACATTGATGTTTCTCTCTCGCTCTGTCTCACCCCTTCCCTCCCACTCTCTCTAAAAATCAATGGAAAAATATCCTTGGGTGAGGAATAACAAAAAGAGGGAAAAAAGAAGGTACTAATTATTATGTTCTGAATTATTCCATTTAAAAAAAATAAATATATGCATAAAAAGGTTTGAGATAATTTTATATTAAAAGTTCACAGTTGTTTCTACATCGATGGGGCTCTAGTTGTGTTTTCTTTTCCTCTTTATTTCTTAATTTTTCTATTAGGAATGAATAATAAGAGAAATTATATTTTAAATAAAATGATATGAGGAAACTGAACTAGGAATAATGAAAGAGAGAGAGGTAAGAGGAAGAAATGCATAGTGGCAGAGAATAATGTAGGGGAAGAGATGTTATTGGGATTTTTTTAAGGAGATTTTTTTTATTTTCCATAGAGTTGAGGGGAAAAATATTTTTGTTCTCAGAGTTTTTTAGGATAATTTCCAAGCCATCAAGTTCCTAACCATAACCAAAGATGATGATTTTACAAGCAAGCCAATATAAACATCGTAAATGTTTATACTTCTATATTAATAACATGACATTGGAACTGCACAAGTTCTTTCACATTGGCTCTATTTTATTTTTCTAAAAAAATTTCCATTCGAGTCCCCTTTAAAAAGATAACACCTCCACCCCCACTCCATGGCTTTCAATGTCAAGAAAAGGCATGACTAGATGAACAGAGCAACATTTAGGAGTGGACCACGGAGTGCAGGAACGGAGGGAAGTAAGAGGAAGAAAGGGAAGCATTTGGGCAGGAACTGGAGGGGAAGCCTTTTTGCAGGACCACTTTAGTGTGTATTCGGGTCATCTGGGGATCTTGTGCAAATGCAGATTTTGATGCAGCACGTCTGGGTGGGACTCCCAGGTGATACCCATTCTTCTGGTCCATGGACAACTTTGAGCAACAGGTCTCAGTCGGGGAATTTGCTCTTCCACTCTGGCCCAACTGCATTTCCTTTTAGAAACCTCTGGCTGTGATAACCTCTTTTTTTCTAATCTAATGTTGCCTTTCCATCAAAATACCAAATAATAGAAACTTTTCAGAAAGTCCTTTTACCACATTACAAGGTCTACTTCAAGGCCCTAGGCATGGAAGTGAGTGAAATGGGAAACAGAATATGGACTGGGCAGGAGCTCCTGAAATACAGATGTTATTTGGTATCTAGGGCGTGGTATTCTGGGAAAAGCCCTGGACTGGTTGTCAGAAGACCTGGTTTCGTTAACTAGCTGTGTGCCTTTGTGCCGGTCTTCTCTCTGGTTCTGTTTCCTTTTCTGCCAAATCAAAGAAATGGTCTGCATGGCTTCTAAAATCTTTCCGGCTCAGACACTTGAGGAATCTCTAAGGAGAACCCGTATCAGCAGGCAGGGAAGGAAAGAACAATGTGCCGCCACACACTTGGCTGCCAAGGATCGTGAGCACGTGATATAATGATGGAGGAATTTTCCCTTGTCTGCCCAGACGCAAAAATGTTAGAGTGAGAGACTGGGAAACTTGCCTGGTATGAAATCCTAGTACCACGACTTCCTGGTCTTGGCAATTTAAAGTCTTGGGAATCTGTCCCAGCCCCTGTAAAATAAGGCAGACTGTGTTAACAGGCTCTCTAAGAACCTCAGTGTGGCTCTGGCAGCTTTCAGATGCGAAGGTCCTCAATCCTTGGGGCCACCCCCAGGTTCCACCTCATTCCCTTACACTGATCCGCAGCCAAATTCTGAAGCCTCTTGAGCTTAGGGTCCCAGCCAAATGGCCCTACTGCTTTCCTGTTTGGGAAAGCCTCCAATTCCCGGCCAGGGGCCAAATCCAACTTTCGTAGCAACTCAACTCTTCTCTCAACAGCAACCGCAGGACCTCGAGTCTCCCAGACACTGCAGACTCTATTCAGGCCTGGAGCAGCCAAGCCCAAGGGAATTGGGCAGGGCAGACAGTGACACGTCTCTACATTTAAGACAGCCCTGTCCTTAATGTGGGGATCAGCCCCCAGTTTGATAAGCACAGGATGGGCAAGGGACCTGCTACGGTGAGATTACCCAGACTCTGAGGCAATCTCCACCTCACACCTCAACAGATCTGTACTCCTGTGGCTTTTTTAGCAAAGACTCTTAAGTCTCCTAAAAGCATGCCAGCTTCAGGAAGCTTCCTGTGGTTTGCCTAAGCCTGTGGTCGGGAAACTGCGGCTCGCGAGCCGCATGCAGCTCTTTGGCCCCTTGAGTGTGGCTCTTCCTAAGCCTTAGGAGTACCCTAATTAAGTTAATAACAATGTACCTACTATATAGTTTAAGTTTAAAAAATTTGGCTCTCAAAAGAAATTTCAATCGTTGTACTGTTGATATTTGGCTCTGTTGACTAATGAGTTTGCTGACCACTGCGCAAACCAGGAAGAGTAGCCAGACTCCAACCATGTTCCTGAGACTCCTGTCTCCCAGCTGACACTCACTCAGGGCCTGGCCTCCTGACATGCCCACTTGGGATACAGTGACCTGCGGGCGGCAGGAGTTATTTTTCCCTCCACCCCCGGCCTCGGCCGACTGACTGGTGGGGCTGGCTGTTCAAAGGCTGCTTTTATAATGTGCTTCCTTGGTATTTTTGGTGTCTGGAAAGGGCCTCCTTTCCTCTCACAGTTAATTAGCAGCATCAGAGCATTTCCCTTTCCTCAACAGAAAGTCTGTTCCCGCCCCTGAGGCCAGGCAGCGGTGGCAGGTGTGGCTACATGCTCCGGGAGGTTAACCTCAAACTCAAAACTTAGAGCCCTACATGGTAAGAAGCAACGTGAAATGCAGTGTGAGCTTCCATCTGGGCAGAGTCGGCAAGCAGACACAGGTCCCTGGCAAGCCAGGGGGTTGTTTTCTAGCCTCTGGATCAGGTGAGGGGGTAAGCGAGGGGGGTAGAGAACCAATGTGTGTTTGACACGTTTGTGAATTGTTCCTACAACAAAGGCTTTTTTGAAAACAACAGAGTGGAGCTTTATATGTTTGAGGGAGAAGCACACAGAAGAACCTATTGTCAGGAGGAAAGATTGCATGAGTAATTGTGCATGAGCTCAGTCTTCCCAGTTGAAATGTTAGGCGTATTAAGGGTAATTGTGGACATTCCAATGTTTTCACTAGGAAAGTGGGGGGAGGGACTCCTGAGAGGTGAGGAGGAAGGTTGTCTAGCAAGACAAAGAAGGCAGGAATCTGAAAAGCTCTTCCCCCACTTTTCCTTGCTGGGTCCCATTCTTCCTGTAGGAGGTGGTACCTGAATTGAGATACCGCCTCCTACAGGAAGCCCTCCTGCCCCTTCCTCCTTCCCCCACCTCCCACTTTAGGTGTTATTGTACATATCTTCTGTCTTTTCATTATTTACTACACTGTGATGGTACTGAGAGGCTGTAGAACAGTGTGCATGGTCTCCGTGGCCAGACTCCACCAGCTCCTAAGTGTATACCATAACCTTGACAAAATTGCTTATCCTCTCTGGACCTCAGTTTCTTCATCTATAAATGGGATTAATACCTACCTTCTAGGGTTGTTGAGAGGATTAAATAGGTTAACACATATAAGGCACATAGAACAGTGCTTGACATGTAATATCCACTCAATACATATTAGCAATTATTATTTTTACTTGTATCCTCAGTGGTTAGCACAGTTTGTAATATATCATGGATCAGTGGTTTTTCAACCTTCATATGCATCATTATTGCCTGAGGTGAGGAGCTTTAAAAATACATGGGCCTAGGCTCCACTGCTCTCGGGGTGAAATCTGGTCATAGCATTTTGAAAAAATTACCAGCTGGTTTTATTATGCAGCCAATGTCATAGGTGCTCAGTGAATATTTGTTGAATGAATGAAACAAATGAGTTCAAAATGAACAAACTCAGGTGGTCCCATCCTTAGGAATGTTGATGTAATTCTGTTCCCCAGAAAGTTGCCTCTTCCTGGGGCAGGCTTAAAGAGAATAATATGACGGTGAATATAGTGGAATACAGGACAGAATTATAATTCTAGGAATCTCAACATATTGCAACACTGGAGAAATAAAAAGAAAAACATTTAGCTAGAGCTAATATTAGAGGTCAGTGGTATTTCCTCTTGTTCTGCCTTCTGTTTAGGTGGACTTATTGCTCAGAGAGTTGCCATAACAACTCTAGCCAGAAGCTGAACTTTGACCTTTCCTCCAGTTTTAATTTTGATTTGCAACCCAATCTTTCATTTCAGTGGACATAATAAAACATGTAAAGACCTCAAATAAAGCATTTGTACCACTCTAATATGTAATTATGTGCATGATAATAACATAATTGTAATTAACTTCTTTACCTAGTTGGTTTACAAAATTTAAACAGATTGCTGCTTATAGAACACTAGAGGTCCAGTGCACGACATTCGTGCACTGGGGTGGGGGTGATTCATTTCAGTGGACATAATAAAACATGTAAAGACCTCAAATAAAGCATTTGTACCACTCTAATATGTAATTATGTGCATGATAATAACATAATTGTAATTAACTTCTTTACCTAGTTGGTTTACAAAATTTAAACAGATTGCTGCTTATAGAACACTAGAGGTCCAGTGCACGACATTCGTGCACTGCGGTGGGGGTGGGGGGGTTTCCTCAGCCCGGCCTGCGCCCTCTCACAGTCTGGGACCCCTCGGGGGATGTCTGCCTGCTGCTGCGCTTGCCAGCTGTGAGCCTAGCTTCTAGCTGAGTAGCGCTCCCCCATGGCAACGTACTGACCACCAGGGGGCAGCTCCTGCGTTGAGTGTCTATATACCCTGGTGGTCAGTGTAAGTCATAGCTACTGGTCGATTTGCATATTAGGGTTTTATTATATAGGATTATCAGGAACCTCACAATAAAAATGAAATAAAAAAACTACAGCCAGTGCCCCTACTTTCAAGAAACTTATATATTAATGGAGGAAGTAAAGATAAACAAATATAACAGAAATTTCTGAACAGTGTATGGAAGTATGAAATGGCCTTTGGAGTCAGCCTTTAAGTCTATTTCTTATTCTGGGTATGACATCAATTAACTCAATTAATCTCCTGAGTTTGGGCTTCCTCACTGACCGAATGTAGATTTTGATGCCTCAGTCACAGGATTGTTGTGAGGTTTCAAATCAATAATATATATAAGTGCCTGGCACTTGTTATTAAATGCAATTATTTTAATTAAAAAAGAAGCCATATTCCAGCAGCGCACTTTGTTGTCAGAAATTTCATTATCAAGAGGAGAGATAATATGGACAAGGAGGAAGCAAATCAAGATAGAGAACTAAGCACAAACATATGCCTGCCCTTCAACCATAAATCCTTTAAAAGACAAGAAAGATAGCTTTAAAAATTAGTAAGTCCTTATCAGCACCGGCAAACAAGAGAGGAGGCAGAAGTTATGATAAAAATATGGATAGAAAGCACTTGGGATCTGACTAACAGAGGACTCAAAGCAGAGTATTAACACACTCCAAACACTTTTAAGATAAAATTACTTTAAGGGTAGGAGCAGAGAATTTTCTAGCTCAGAGGAAGCAAACAGAAAAAATAGTAGGGGGTTGTGAAGCAGTCATCAGGGTTATTAATTTTTTTAAAGATGTTTTTATTGCATTTTTTTTAAGAAAGAGAGGAAGGGAGAGGGAGAAACACCAATGTGAGAGTGAAACATAAATTGGCTGCCTCCTGCATGCCCCCTACTGGGGATGGAGCCCACAATCTGGGTATGTGCACTGACCCGGAATCAAATCAGCAAACTTTTGGTTCATGGGACTATGCCCAACCCACTGAGCAACACTGGCCAGGGCAAGGGTTATTCATCTTTAAACTACCCTCTGAACAACAGACCTCTTTCTTCCCTCCAACTTTATGGCACTGTAGGGAATGGAGGGAGTGGGTGGGATAAAACACACTTATCAGTACTGGCAAACAAGAGAGGAGGCAGACGTTATGATAGTTAAGGAAGGAAATATGTCTGGGGAGGGCACCTGCTGGCATGTAATGGCTTGTGAGAAAAGCAAGCGGGAAGTAACCTGTCAACTGTGGCTGTATGGAAGTAAAGGTCTCCTTATTATGGCTTTTGGGGATGGGCGAAGGCCTGAGTGGGGAGGAAAACCGTCCTAAATCTGCTCTCTACCTCCTCCGAGCTACTTTCAGGGAAGTCTGCAGTCAATGTCCCCACTCACAGAGTTCCAAAGGAGCCTGTAAGGGAAATAGATCACTCACAGCTGAAATAAAAACTTAAATGAAATAGCTACTAATGAACCTATCCTTCAAACATAGATGTGAATAGAAAACCAAGAATCACCAGATACTTGAGGGAATTCAACAACTCTAAAGAAAAGGTCCAGGATGAACAAACTAAAAATTGATTCTAGAGAAAAGACAGATAAAGGAACATAAAAGGGCATGCTAAAAATTCTAAGTAACATCATCCTTAGAAAGTTGCTTGAGAATATTGTAGCAGGCTACTGTGAAAAAGGAACAACTACTATGACAAAGGAAAAACAACTAACACAAAGGAAATTAAAAATTATGATATGCCCTGACCGGTGTGGCTTAGTGGATAGAGCGTCGGCCTGTGGACTGAAGGGTCCCAGGTTCAATTACGGTCAAGGGTATGTACCTTGGTTGCAGGCACATCCCCAGTAGCGGGTGTGCAGGAGGCAGCTGATGGATGTTTCTCTCATTGATATTTCTAAATCTCTATCCCTCTCCCCTTCCTCTCTGTAAAGATCAATAAAATACATATTTAACAAAAAAAAAGATACAAAGAAGAAAATAAACAAAAAACAGAGGGAAAGAAAAAAAGGAGGAAGGAAAAAGACAAGCCATTGCAGACAGAGGCCAAGAGACAGAAACTGAGAAGCAAGGCCAGTGAGATACGCAGAGAAAAAGAAGCAAAGACGGAGCCAGAGAGAAAGCCAG
>NW_006285247.1:1355596-1370791 GCF_000327345.1 Myotis davidii | reverse complement strand
CCTCTCCCCTTCCTCTCTGTAAAGAAATCAATAAAATACATTTTTTAAAAATTATGATAGTAAAACTAAAAAAAGCAATAGATGGGATGAATAATAGAATGAATATAACAAAAATTGGGGATGTTATTCAGAAGTAAGTGTGGGGAAATCTCCCTGAATATACAGAAAAGATCAGGAATTGAGAGAAAAATTAAGAGACTGCTGCAGACTGAATTGTGTCCCCACTCTCCACCCCAAATCCATATATGTTGAAGCCCTAACTTCATTGCGACTGTTTCTGAAGATAGGGCCTCTGAAAAGGTGATAAAGAAAGCTTAAATGGGGCTATAAGGATGAAACCCGAATTCAATAGTGCTGGTGCCCTTATAAGAAGAGAAAGACACACCAGAGATATCTCTCCTCCTTATGAGGACACAGCAAGAAGGCAGCTGTCTGTAAGCCAGAAAGAGAGCCCTCACTAGAAACTGAGTTGGCCAACACTTTGATCTTATCTCCAAAACTGTGAGAAAATAAATTTCTGTTGTTTGAACCACCCAGTTATGGTATTTTGCTGTGACAACCCAAGCATAATAATATAGAGACACAAAGGGTTTATTCAAAAGTGTCTCCATTCATTCAGAAGAAGTGCCAGGAGAGCACTGAGAATTGTGGAAAAGCGATCCACTAAGAAATAATAAAAGAAAATTTCCCCGACCCAAAGAAAAACTCAAGACTTCACAGGACCTGCCAAGTGTCAGGCAACGTAAATTTTAAGAGATCCTTACTTAGACACACACTAGGGATATTTCAGAGACAAAAGGACACAGAGAAAAGCCTAAGAGTAGTCAGAGAAGAAAAACAGTTTACCTACAAGGAAAAAGACGAGATTGGCTTTCAGACTTCTGAAAGGTAACTCTGAATGCTGGGCAGCAATGAAGCAATTAACTTCAAATTTTGAAAGAAATTTATTTGGAGCCTAGAATTACTGTTCTCTCATGAGAATGCCAAACTAGCATTCACATGAGAGGAAAATGAAGACATTCTCTATTTATCCTTCAGGTTGCCAAAAATGGGTAAAGTTGATAAAACCCAGCACTAGCAAGGTTTCAGGGCGAATGGCACGCTCACCTCCGTGGGAGTGCCCATTGGAAGTATGTATCAAAGGTTATCATGAGCTGTCTGCCCAGGGTGTAGGCAATAAGTGGCTTCACCAACAGAGGATAATTTTAAACAATAACTTGAAGACAATAATAATAATAATAAAATCTTCTTGGT
This sequence comes from Myotis davidii, assembly GCF_000327345.1. Lineage (NCBI taxonomy): Eukaryota > Metazoa > Chordata > Mammalia > Chiroptera > Vespertilionidae > Myotis > Myotis davidii. The sequence goes on along the minus strand of NW_006285247.1, from coordinate 1,369,537 downwards.
CTGCTACTTATTATCACCATGAACAGTGAAAATAAACAATGTCAGTGATAAAATACTACTTCCTGCCAGGGCAACCCATTCCTCCTTTCCCCCCAACCCCTATCCTTGCCTACTACTGAATCTTCCCAAGCGCATTAAAAGACTTATAGCAGAAACTTACAGTACTTACCAGATAGATAAATAACTTACAGAAAGAAATGGGGATATTTGAGTAAGGTTTTTACTTTTTACTAGTTATCTGTGTGTTTTTTAAATTTTTGCAGAGAATATATTCACTTATTTATGCTTGCTTTCTTGTTAAAAAAATTTTAATTTGAAAAAAGAAATAACATGGTAGGCAGAAGGATTTATCCCAGGAAGTCAGAAAAATGCGGTACAATGACAGCATATAACCATCCCCCCCAAATATTTTAGATTATGCTTAGGTACAGTGACTGCATTTTCAAAATTAAAAATCAGAACCCAGTGTCTGCCAAAGGGTTTTTGATGCAACTTCTGAGGAAAGACAGCCTGGGACATCCAACCTGGATGCCAAAATGATGAAATTTCTGGGGCACTCTGATGGCTTATTATTACAAACAGACTATTTGAAACCGGGCCTGTCTATAAATCCTCAATCCCACTCTGTTTTTGGATCCTGTTGTAATGGAACCCCTCTTGATATTATGTCAGCTCAAAACTTAGCATTCAGTGTATCTTACTCAAACTCCCCCAAGTCCAAGACTTTGCTCCCCCTGAGATCTACGGGGAGCCCTGATGCAGCACTCTGAACTTCACAGTTGCTTCAGCAGCATCCCAAGCACACTGCCTGCCCTTGCCTGAGAGGGTAGCTTTTTTCCTGACTCTCCATCAGCCCTCTGCTTCCCTACTGGCCTCCCCACCCCCAACTTGGTCAGCTGCACCCACCACACACGCCACTCTGCCTCCTCCCACCTTGTGCGCAGCTGAGCCAGCCCTGCCTGGGCCGCTGATACAAATCCTGCTGAGACTAGCACAGACAGTCCCAGGCACCGAGCAAGCTGAGGCCATGGAAATGAAATTGCTGTGTACAGAAAGGATAGGGGGTGACAGACCCAGAGAAACAGGGAAGAGTTTGCCAGGAAAACAGGCTGAGTGGAAAAGAGAAGTTGGAGCAGAACTCACAGACCATCTTGGGGTCAGTGAAGGAAGTGGGAGAAAGGTAAGAACTAAATGTACACAGTAGTTTTAGTTCTAAGTGTGAGGAAGGGCGCAAGGTAAATGCATGGATCCATCACTGAGAAAGAGAGAATGAAAGGCTCCTGTGAGCCCCAGAGTGTTCTGCTGGGGAACAGGGAAAGAACATGTGTCAGGAAGACCTGCTCCTCATGTCCAGTAAGTTGTTAACCCCCTGAGCATTACCTGTGAGTTGGAGGTTTTTCTAAACATTAAATGAATTCAGGTGAGTAAAGCTTTCAGGCCAGCATTCAAGAACTCTGAGTTTCTTGCCCAGCAGGTGTGAGCACTGACCTATGAACCAGGAGATCACAGTTCGATTCTCGGTCAGGGCACAAGTCTGGATTGTAAGTTTGATCCCCAGTAGGGGGTGTGCAGGAGGCAGCAGATCAAAGATTCTTATCATTGATGTTTCTATCTCCCTCTCCCTTCCTCTCTGAAATCAATAAAAATATATTTTAAAACGAAGAAGAAGAAGAAATCTGAATTTCTTTTCCCATCAAAATGTAGACGTGATGATGGAAACCCCCCTGTAGCCTCTACTACCCACTCTGTCCTCTGTGTGAGCAGTGGAGACACCAGATAATAGCTAATTGTGATAGCTGACATTTATTGAGGGCTTATTATTTGCAGGCTCTGTTCTAAATCCTTTATAGTATTAGCATAATCCTCACAACAACCCTGTGAAGTAAACAATATTATTTTTCCTTTACAAATGAGAAAGGTAAGGCTTAATGAATTTAAATAATTTGCCCAAGAGGCATAACTAATAAAGAGGCAGAACCAGCATGAAAATCCAGCTCTAACTGCAAAACCCATGCTCTCTTTCACTGCACTGCATTCCTTCCCAGTCGTAAGGCAGAAAATAGGAAAAAAGTTAAACAGGCAAAGGGCCTATCAGAGGCATCAATGGAGATGAGGAGGCGGCTCTATTATCCTGTCTCCCTCTGGGAGAGAGCAGCCGCTGTAGGAGGCTTCTTAAAGAGCTCCCATTTGAGCGTGAGCCCCGGGGGGTGGGGTGGGGGGGGAGGCTACTGCTGAGATGAAGTCAGAACCCCCTTCCCACTGCCAGACATGGGTGATGGCATCCGAGAGCTAACCAATCATATATGCCAACAGTGCAGATAAAGCAGCACACGGGGCATTGCCTCGTGTTATGGAAAGATCTTGCAATAAAGGATGTGGTAATATGTCCAAACAGAAGGGTGATGAATCGGCAGGCAGTCTGAAACAAGCAGAGTCCAAGTTTGTCCATGTGTCTACATTCTGTCCACTCTGCTTCCACATATTCGACCTGGTACTGTGGACACAAAGCCTTGGGAGGAGGAGAAGGGCCTGAAGGAGATGCTACGTGGGGGAGGTCAAAGCACCAAACAAGTAAAAGAAATTACTACTGCCAATTTAATAATGCCAATAATGTTAGAGATTCTAATTAAGGTTACAGTCATCACCACTGCCTCATTTATTTGCTCACTCGTATATTTATCTAGGGAACATTTACAGAGAGCCTAGTGTGTTCCAGGTCTGCGCTAAGTGCTGGGACACTGTAAGGAGTTCCCAAGTACTTACAGCGTAGTCAGGAGACAGTAGAAAGAGGCTCTTCCAACACCATCAGGTAAAAGGTCTGCTATCAGGGAGGGCCTTTCACCTGCAACCACGTGGCTCTCTCTGCAAGGAAGTGATTGGTTGGTGGGGAGTCAGGGAATGCCTCCTACAATGTATAATCCAACAAGGGCCTTTGAGAAGTAGTCCAGCTCCCTCCTGTATAGAGGACACCATGAACCTGAGTTATAAACTGCAAATCAAGACTGCATATGGGCCCTGGCTGGTGTTGCTCAGTGGATAGAGCATTGGCCCATGTACACCAAAGGGTCATGGGTTCGATTTCTGGTTAAGGGCACACAACTGGGTTGCAGGTCTGATCCTTGGCCCGGGTTGGGGCATATACAGGAGACAACCAATGGATGTTTCTCTCTCATATCTGTGTTTCTCTCTCTCTCTCTCTCTTTCTCTCCCTCCCTTCCACTTTCTCTAAAAATCAATGAAAAAATATCCTCGGGGCCTGGCAGGTGTGCTTCAGTGGTTGAGCATAGACCTATGAACCAAGAGGTCACGGTTTGATTCCTGGTCAAGGCACATGCCCTGTTAGTGGGCTTGATCCCCAGTAGGGAGCCTGTAGGAGGCAGCAGATCAATGATTCTCTCTCATCATTAATATTTCTTTCTCTCTCCCTCTCCCTCTCTGAAATCAGTAAAAATCTACTTTAAAAAAAATATCCTCAGAAGAGGATTAACAAAAAAAAAAAACACAAAAAAAGACTACATATAGTATCAGATGAACAGCACTATCACAAAGTACCCCAGGAGCTTAAGGGAAACAAGCATCACTGAATCAAGAAAGCTTCCTGGAAGAGGTGGGATTTAAGCTGAGCTTCCTGGAAAAATAAAGTGTGTGTGTGTTTGTGTGTGTGTGTGTGTGTGAAGGGGAGACAGCTGATTTTTAGATATTAATTAAACTGTTCCTTAAAGCTGTCTGATTTTCTTTTATCTGGTTAATCACCAAAAGTCCTTCAGATCTGTAATTTTTGGTTTGTTTGAGAAGATCTGCCATCAGATGTGATAAGATTTGTGGTACAGGCTTTGGAGTCTATCAGACATGGTGTGAAATCCAGGCTCTGCCATTTTCTAACTGTGTGACCTTAATTTCCTCACCTGTTAAATGAGGATAATAATATCTACTATGTGATTGTTATGAGTATATATAAAATAATACATGTAAAGTGCGCAGTATAAGGCCGGACACTCAGAAAACACCCACCATAGCTCCTTAAAGGTTGTTATAATTATTTTTTTAAATGTATTTCAGAAATGAAGGGAGAGGGATAGAGAAATAGAAACATCAATGATAAGAGAGAATCATTGATCAGCTCCCTTCTGCAGGCCCCACATTGGGGATCAAGCCCACTACCTAGGCATTGCCTTGACCAGGAATCAAACCGTGACCTCCTGGTTCATAGGTTGATGCTTAATCACTGAGTCATGCTGGCAGGGCACTTGTGATAATTATTTACCTGTATGGACCCTATTACATTTATAGTGCATCTTATATACATTAAGTATCCATGAATTTTATCAAACAGTTGGGCACAGTGCCAGGCACCGAGCTAGAAACTGGACATAGCCAAGTACCAGGCAGACATTTTCCCTGCCTGCTCAGGACAGTCTACAGGGATGTCAGACATGCAGGCACATGCCTGTAGTACAATGTGAGGTGCACTGATAATAGGGACAAGCAGTGATGTCATGGCACTTCTTTTCTTTATTTTAATTTTATTTTTCAATTACAGTTTAGGTTCAATATTACTTTGTATTAGTTTCAGGTGTGCAGCATACCAGTGGTTGGCAAACTCATTAGTCAACAGAGCCAAATATCAACAGTACAACGATTGAAATTTCTTTTGACAGCCAAATTTTTTAAACTTAAACTATATAGGTAGGTACATTGTTATTAACTTACTTAGGATACTCCTAAGGCTTAGGAAGAGCCACACTCAGGGGCCGAAGAGCTGCATGTGGCTCGCAAGACGCAGTTTGCCAACCACAGGGTTAGACAATCATGTACTTATCATAGCACTTCTAAGGTTGGGTTATAATCTTGGGTGCTCTCTCTCATGCACTCTTTCTCACATACACTATTTCTCTCTGAAATGACTTGCTTTGGGGAAAGTCATAACCAGCAGACACACGGAGAGGCCCCCATGCAGGGACTGCAGCCTCCTGCCGACAGCCATGTGAGCACACTTGGAAGTAGATTCTCCAGCCCCAGTCAAGTCTTCAGAGACTACAGCTCTGGCCAATAGCTTGACCCCATAAAAGGGCCTGAGACAGAACTACCTGGCTAAGCCATTCCCAAATTCCTGACTCAGTTCATTTGTGAGACAATAAATACTTGTTCTAAGCTACAAAATTTGGGGATATTTGTCTCACAGCAATAGATAACTAATACAGCGCCCCTCCTCTGTGCTTCAAGCATTCTGTTCCTCCTGTCATGGCACTTACCACACTGTGTTGTAATTATCCTTTACATCTCTGTCTCTTCCTCAGACTGTGAGATTAATGGAGATCTTGTCTTACTGTCTTTGTAACCTCATCAACTGGCACATGCCTGGCCCACAGTAGATGGTCAAAAACCTTTGTTAGATGGATAACTTGATTTGTGCAGCACATTAGAGTTGGCAAAGCACTGGTGCATTCATTCTCTCATATAGGCTTCATGGGAACACTAGACTGTAAGTACTAATATCATTCCCATTCAACAGGTGAGGAAACTGAGGCTTGGTGACTTGCTTAAATATCTCATAGCCAGTAATTAATAAAATCAGGACTCAAACCGAAGTAATCCATATCCTAGTCTATACTCCTTTCTCTATACCAAACTGCTCTTCATTTAGCTTCGGTGGTGGGAGGGCAGATGGGCTAGGAGAAAATTTAATCTGGAGATGGGGTGCTGCCCAGTGAGGATGGAGCTCCATAGAAGGGGACAAGAAAGTAGCTCATTTATACATAGGCCAGGTCTGTAGCCCACACTCAATATGTCATTCAATCCTCATAAAAATCCTAAGATAGGAAATCAGTTATTTTTATTCCCACTTCACAGATGAGAAAACCAAGTAGAGATCTCACCTATGTTAAGTGATAGAGCTTGGACTCAAGCAAATGTATTCAAACTCCTAGTTCAAGGTTCTTTTTAAAAAACTGGAGCCACTTCTTCTTCCCAGTACCAATCAGCTGGATTTGGACTCCAGATAGAACTCCTGATTCCAGCAGTGGCACACAGGGCAAGATAACACAATCTCAGACAGTGAGAAGGCATGACTAATGCAAGGATTCTACCTGTCTGGCTATGTCCCACCTCACCCTCATGCTGAGCTCCAGTCACTGATTCTTTGGCCCAAGGTCAAAAGTTGCACAACATCCCTTTTATCAATGAAAGCAAATGTGCTATTGTGCTTAGAGTCAGTTTCAGTTTGCACCTCTGTAAAGTGGGGGGTGGGGGGGGATGATTGCAACGATGAGGACATGTGATGATGTATGTGAAATGGCTGTAATGGGTATTCGCAAGCATGTAAATACTCTTCTCCCCTCTGGTTCTCTCTTGTCTTCCTATGGGACATTTTCAGGACAGGGGCACACATCCTCTTGTGAGCCCCGCTTCTCCCCATAAGCTGACGGCTTAGCCGTGGCCGTGGAGAGCAGAGGGAGAAGAGGAAATTTGAGGGCTCTGTGCAGTCTCCAGCCTGAAGGGAGCTCCAGTGGGATTTCTGCTTCATGTCAGCTGCGCAGTGGAGCAGGAAGACTCCCATCCTTGGAGGGCAGGTATCCTGCTGAGGAGAAAAAGCCCCAGCTGTTCTGTGGGTCCTGATGGAATGCGGCTCAGGGCTGCCTGACGCCTGGCAGCCCTGATAAAGTTTGTATAAACTTGGCCTGTTCACTTCCATGCAACCGACCTTTCCCCTTGAGGCCTCACTGACCAGAAAAACATCCCAGAAGCCAATAATTTCTCATTCTCCAGGGACCCAGGGAGCAGACAGTTTCTGGGCTGAACATCAGGGACAAACCAATGGACTGTGAGAGCCTCTGTGCCGAGGGCCCCGTCTGATCCCAGGAAATGGACTGCCAGTTCCGTGTGCTAGAAGACAGCTTCCCGCCAGGAAGAGGAGCTGGGCTTTGTCTCCATGTGCGCCAGCATGTAGATGTGGCTGTCTGGAGTTTCACGGACGGCTGTGGAGATGGCTGGCCCCAGCTGCAAATTGGAGTGATCCTATTCAACGCAGCTCAGAACAATTAAACAACCAAAAGAGAACCTACCAGGTCAAGCCTTTGAGGAAGCAGGTGATGTTGGGAAAAGGTCATGGGCTTTGACGCTCGAGAGGCTTCGGTTTAAATTCCAGCTCCACCACTGACTAACTATGACTTAGGAAAGATACTTTCCCTTCTTTGGGCTTCAGTTTCTTTTTCTGTAAAGTAATAGTAATACTTGCTTTGTAGGGCTGAGATGAAAATTAAATAAAGTTATCGTGTATAAAGTGTATAAAATAAATGCCTGGTGCCTGATCAGTGCTCAAAAACCAATCTTTCTCATGAGGAGATGGAGGAGAGGTGAGTGACAGGCACAGTTAGGGAGATGGCACATGTAAAATTCTATTTAACTCCTTTGATTTTTTTTTTTCAACCGGCACATATTAGAGAACCTCCAAAGCAACTAGAAGGAGAGGTAAGAACAAGGGCCACTGACCTAGAGGAACTCAGAGTTCTGCAACTGAGATGGATGAGTAAGCAAATTATTTCTATCAGATTCTAAGTGGTCTGAGATGAACAAGTTAAAATGCTGTGGGAGCAGACTGGGGGAGGTGTTTACATTCTCTGAATGAGTTAGAAGAGGCCTTGCTGAGGAAGCAACTCTTGAGTTCCGCTGAAAAGATGAACAGACAGAAGCTTAGTAGGTGAAACGGGGTGAAAGGTCACTGCTGATGTTGGAGACAGTGTGTGGAAAAAACACGGAGGCATGAGAGGGCTTGGTTAGGGGAATTGGAACCATGGAGTAACTGGATATAAGGAACATGGTAAAAGGCCGTCAGCCTTGAGAGATACTAAAAAGTCCTTGCTTGTTTGCTAAGGAGTTGGGACTTTGCTCTGGAGGTAACAAAGGGGTTTTAAAACAAACAAAAAACAAAATGATTTAATTTGTTTTTGGGAAAGGTGACTGGGTAGAGGATGGATGCAAAGGAGAAAGACTGGAGGCCAGAGACTGGAAGCATATGGAGATAAGAAGCTCATCTGGGTTACATAATCAGGAAGTTGGTGGGGGTCCAGGAAGAGAGGCTAGACCTCCTGGCTCCTGGTTTGAGCTTTTTCGATTAGATTGCTCCTCCTTTCACATCTTTGAAACCTGCCTACTAAGCAAACCTTGACCTAAAATTACAGTGCTCATGTGGACAGGAAAATAAAGCACACAAACTTGCAACTAGGTTCGAACTGAGTGAGGCACCTGATTTTTATCCATGATTTACTACCGCATTAAGCACTTTTCTGAGCATCCACTCCGTGAGGTCTGCACTCCTAAGGAGAATGCAAATCCTTACTGATTTGGGCCAATCATTCATCCATTTGGTCAATTCATCCGTCTATCCACAGAACCACAGAACCATCCATCCATCCATCCACAGAAATGCATTGGCAGCTACTATGTTCTAGTCTGGCTAAGTCCTGGAGAGGAAAGGCGATCTCTGCCATCAGAAAGCTCACAGCCTCTGATGGGGAGGGAGACAGAAAAACAGACAGACAATCCAAGATGATGAGTGCTAATCCAGTGAGAAGTGTGTGCTCATTACTATAGAAGCTGAAGAGACATATGCAACAGTCTGAGCAAACATGGAAGGAGGGGACACTTGTGTCAAGCCCTGAAGGGCAAAGAAGAGGGTACAAAGGTACTCTAAGTAGAAAGAAGAGCAGATGCTGTTTGGGGTTCCAGTGCAATGGTGAGAGTGATTAGAATTCGAGAATATAACAGTCTTCCTAGTCCTGAAGCCAAACACTTGCTGTGCCTATTTTAATTACATAAACCACATTAATTCAGATTTAATGTATGGCTTCCCTCTGGCACCTCACTATACAAGACTAAGCCAGTGCCCACTTTCCCCAAAATTACCAAATAAGCAAAGTTTGCTTGACATTTTCTGACCTCCTCTTTCAGTGTTGCCTGTCTCAGGGCATTTCCACTCCTGGCCTCAATGCCCTAAGTTGTTTCTCCTACAATCAAGAGCTGACTTCAGCCCTCCTAGGCAGTGGCCCAGGCTCCCAGTCTCTGTCCATTCTCACTCACTTCCCTATCATGTCTTAGCTTGTGCATTAAATTCTGTCCAGCTTTTAGATAGGTCTACATTGTTCACAACTACATTACTTTGTTCAGAACTACTGGCCAGCTTAAATAAAGCATTACCCTGTCAGAGGTGTCTGCTCTCAACACTTCTTTCCTCATCTTATTTGTTCTGTGAGGTGCATGACTTCATCATTCTTCCACTTGTAGTTTTTAGTGGCATCCCGTTCCTTGGAGCCACCTCTTTACCTCTTTGGCAGCCCCATAGGTAAAGCTCTATGAAACACACAGAGTTTTAACCACCTCCCCTATTGTGGTCTTCTCTCCACACAAAAAGTTCTGTATCCTACCCAGTTTTTCTCTCCCCAGTTCCTCCACATAGTGGCAATAATAAACATCTGAATAAATTAATAACTAAAGTAATGGACCGAAGTCTCTGGAACAAACTTCCGCTAATAGAATGACACTCTAGAGTAGTGGTTCTCAACCTTCTGCCCCTTTAAATACAGTTCCTCATGTTGTGACCCAACCATAACATTATTTTCGTTGCTACTTCACAACTGTAATGTTGCTACTATTATGAATCGTAATGTAAATATCTGATATGCAGGATGGTCTTAGGTGAGCCCTATGACAGGGTCGTTCAACCCCCAAAGGGGTCATGACCCACAGGTTGAGAACCGCTGCTCTAGAGGTAGAAATGGCAAGTGTAGGAACCTGCATGCCTCTCTGCTATAGGACAGTCCCTACTTTGCCTGGTCTAAGGTTTGTTGAGAAAAGATAAATGCTGCTCTGGAGACAGGAAGACAATAGTTTATACCTTAAATTCTTTGAGCCCTGTCTGGCCTACTTTCTCCAGGCCCATTTCTGTGGGCCTGTGCTACTTTGCATGGTTCTTACTCATGAACTAGGAGCTATTAATGACACACCAGGAGCTGATATTATACTTGACCTCAATTATGTTTTAACATTAATGCTGTGAAATTTCACAGAAGAGAAGACCTAAATTGAAATTAATGCTCACAAAAAAGAAAAGAGTAGTCCCTAGTTTATTAGTAGAAAAATCCTGGCCTGTGATCTGAACTTTTCTTTCTTTTTTTTCTTTTTTTGTATTAAGATCCAAAAATGCTAAAAAGTCTGACTGGCTAGCCATGCAAAACATATGCTGAGAATTCTCAGCCAAAGCCAAATATGAGAAAAGTCAAATAGTGTATAGAAAACAAATAAATGAATCACAGTGATGGGTAAACTGCTGTTTGGCACAAATCCATGAACACAGACCAAGAAATGTCTCTGCAAAGACATGAGAAATATCTGTAGAAAATATCTCCGAAAAAGATCTGAGTCTGACCTGAAATTTTGTCTACAACTGAGCTTTGTCCTGCAGAAATAATCCATAATGTTTTCCTTTGGTACATATTTGTTCACCGATTTGTCCCTGGGTCGTGGGGGAGGCTGCTCCCTGCAGAGTGAACTGCACTCCACGGTGGCCGTGGTTACTGTCGTTTCGTGCATGGCCAGCTGGAGCCAGGCTGACCCACTGCATGGGAAACAAAGGTGATAGGATCTTGGCTGCTTGGAGTCGTGGAATGGGGCCAGGACTAGGGATCGGGGCCCTGGGTCAAATAGCTGTACACCACATGGAATGTTCTTTAAAAAGCCCCATGCATTAGCATGCAACTGGCTGCAGAATGTTTAGTCTAATGTCCAACTTGGCATTTAATTACCATAAGCTTCTTTAATTCATGCAATCTCTTTTTTTCATGATTAAAGTCATCTTGTGAATATTAGAGATGAAAAAGGAGGAAGGACTTAGGCTTAAGTTTTCCAAAATCTGTCAGATAAACTAGTTTTGTGTGCTAAGTTCTAGGTACAATGGGAGCTACCAAAAAAAAAAAAAATGAACAAGCACAAATCCTCTTGTTCTCAAGGAATAAAGAGTCTAGGAGGAAACATAAGACAGGGGCATTATACCTTAAAGTAAGGGAAAAGAGGAGAAATAATGATAGCTGGCATTTATTAAATACTCACTATGGCCAAGGCACTATTCTAAATGCTTTACATATATTGGCTCGTTTAAATCTAACAAAAAAGCATATGAGGTACACACTACCAGTAGCTCCGTTTTACAGATGAGGAAACTGAGGTGTGGCGAAGTTTATAACTTGCCCAAGATCACCAGTAAGATACCAATAGGGATTTAAACTCCAGTGATACAACTGCAGACATTGTGTGCCTAGCCACTGCACAATTCTGCCTGCCAGGGACGGAGAGGTGTATATCTAAAGTGTTCTGGGAGCTCAGCTCAGGGAATCCTCACTGCACCCCAGGAGAAAGATTACCCACACTTTGTGGAGAGATGACATTTGCACTAAGCCTCCAAGGATGTGAACACACAAATGTTGGCGGTGAGAATGGAAGGTGAATTCAGAGACAAAGAGCAAGGTGTTTCCAAATGGAGAGCAGCATTAGCAAAACATGAAGCAGTAAGCACACAGGATCTAAGGAAACAGCCGAGATCGGTCTGGTTGTATTCAAGTACAACCAGAAAGCAAAGTAGTGGGGGCTGGGAGGGCAAGCTGGGGCAGACCTGAATGGTTTGCTCATAAAGATGGTCCTTACTAACCTATTCCCAGGACTTTGTCAAATTCAACTTATCACCAAAAACCTTGACAATACAAATTAACAGATGAGAAAGTTAAAAGGAAGGAAGGAAGGAAGGAAGGAAGGAAGGAAGGAAGGAAGGAAGGAAGGAAGGAAGGAAGGAAGGGAAGGGAAGGGAAGAAAGAAAGAAGAAAGAAAGAAAGAGAGAAAGAAAGAAAGAAAGAAAGAAAGAAAGAAAGAAAGAACGCAAGAAAAAGAAAGAAAAAAGAAAGAAAGAAAGAAAGAAAGAAAGAAAGAAAGAAAGAAAGAAAGAAAGAAAGAAAGAAAGAAAGAAAGAAAGAAAGAAAGAAAGAGAGAAAAGTCACTTTTCCCCAAGGAACTGCAAATGCAAGGGGACTCAGTTCTGGCTCCAGTTTTCTGCTTGTCACCTGTGACGATCCTTCCAGATGTTGCAAGTGAGCTATACCATTAGGTAAATAAGTGCAACATCATATGGGATGGTAGTCAGATTCTTGGTAATAACCCTTGATAGTCATGAAGTGTTCTAGAGCTTCTTTAGAAATAATTGAAGTCTGACTTGTTCTTGTAGCTATGCAAGTAATGTGTAACTAGAGTATAAAATAAATCTATGTTTATTTTAGAATTGGTAGGGTCTTTAGAAACCATGTAGTCTACTGTTTTGCAGAGGAAGTGAAAAGGAAAAAAGAAAGCTAAAAAGGTTAAATGGGCTTATTCAAAGTCATCCAGCAAGTCAATAGTAAAACCATGTTTTGAACACAAAGTTTTGGGAAGTAAAACAATGCTTTTATTGCACATTATAAAATCTGCTTATGGGCGTATTCAATGTTCTGCCGTTCCACTATTTCCTCATGAATCTTTAAATGTTAGTTAAAACACAATAGCCAAAGAGGAGGCTTTTAAAAATGTTGAACACAATATTTTTATGTTCACTTAGAAAGTGAACTTTTAAAAAGTACACCATGCTACAAAACAGTTCACTAGAGATATTAAAATTAGCAGCAGCTGACACTGCTTGAGCACTTGCACAGTGGTGAGCATTGTGCCAAGCACTTAAAATGCTTTATCTCAAATGCTAGGACAATAGCACTCACAGTGGTACAACTATTATCCCCATTCTCTGGTCAAGGAAACTTAGAGATTTAGTAACTTGCTCAAGGTTACACAGCTAATGAGTACCAGTCTGGACTCAGACCCAGGACCGCCTGACACCAAATACTGTGTTATTAACTAATAGGGACCCAGTGCATGAATTTGTGCACCTTGAAAGGAACTGTGGGCTGCAAGGCTGCAAGGCTGCGGTGGGCACAGTGGTGGGTCTCAGCCAATCCTCCGCGCCCCTGCCTGGTCCCTCCCACCACAGCCCCCCCTCGCGCGGTCCCCTGTCTGCCAGCAGCCCTGCTCCTGCCACCACCACTCCCACCTGCTGGTGGCACCGGCCCCGCTTGCACCCACTGACTGCGCAGAGTAATTGAGGCCAGCACCACCAGCCGGTGCGAACAGCAGCTGCTGCCCTGATCACCCCTCAGGAGCAGGGGGAGGTGGAGAAGCCATCAGGGGCAATCAGGACCAGCGCCAGGCGCCGACAGCAGGTGTGAGTGGTGGCTCTGGCGCCAGCTGCAGGTGCAAGTGAGACCAGCGCCGGCAGTGGGTGCAAGAGGCAACTGCCAGCCCTGATTGTCCCCCAGGAGCAGGGGGAGGTGTAGAAGCCCTGAGGGGTGATCAGGGATGGCAGCCGCTGCTCACACCACTGACAGCACCAAGTGATCAGGGCTGGTGCCAGGCGCCCACAGCGGGTGCAAATGTTGTGCCTGGCAGTACTGTGGTGCGCGGGAGCAAAGAATTTTCAGTAACCACCAGAGGCTCGCCCCAATGACAGCGACCGATGCCCTGCCTTGGGCTGTCACCCCCGCTCACCTGCTCCACCATCCTGCCACGGCCGATGCCCGCCATGTTTGGACTCTGCAGCCTGCTGCCAACGCCTTCCATGTTCCGCATGTGCCCCTGGTGGTCAGCACACATCATAGCAACCAGTTGTTTGGTCGTTCCACCGTTTGGTCTATTTGCATATTAGGGTTATATATGTAAATGTTGCCAGTGTGCGTCATATGTACCAGCCAGTTGGTTGGTCGGACAGTCAGATGGATGGACGGTTGGTCACTTAGCCTTTTATATATATAGATTAGTTTCAGGTATATAGCACAGTTGTAAGCTAATCATATACTTTACAAAATGTTACAATTCATATTT
>NW_006285247.1:1350553-1351798 GCF_000327345.1 Myotis davidii | reverse complement strand
TTTCATTAGGAATGTTTCTAAGAATAAATTTATTTTTACCTATCTTGTTCAGGACTGGCATTTCTCAATTCTGAGTATTCTTGTCTTTCTTTGACTTTAGGAAACTATACTATTCTATCTTTGAATACTATCTGTATTCCGTTTATTTTATGTTGTCTTTTAGAGATATATTTTTTCCTTCTTGGTCTATCCCCCAAGCTTTTATTCATATATATTTTTTTATTTTTAAATCAATTTTTTTTTCTTTTACTCTCTTTGCTTTATTCTTGACTAAGGGTCCAGTGCACAAACTCATGCACCAGGAAAGGAACTGTGGGCTACAAGGCTGTGGTGGGCACAGGGGCGGATCTTGGCCCCTCCTCCGCGCCCCCACATAGCCCTTCCCACTGCGGACATAGGTCCCCTCTCTACCAGCAGCCCCGCTCCCGCCACCACCACCCCCAAGTGTCAACAGCGCCGGCCCTGCTTGCACCTCTGACAGTGCCGAGCGATTGGGACCAGGACCAGGCACCGGCAGTGGGTGTGAGCAGTGGCTTCGGTGCCAGCTTCAGTGCAGGCTGTGGGTGCGAGAAGGGCTGGCAGTGGTAGTGGGTGTGAAGAACGGCTCTGGCTTCGGCAGCAGGTGTAAGAGGCGGCTGCTGGCCCTTGATTGCCCCTCAGGAGCAGGGGGAGGTGTAGAAGCCCTGAGGGGTGATCAGGGATGGCAGCCGCTGCTCACACCACTGACAGCACCAAGTGATCAGGGCTGGTGCCAGGCGCCCACAGCGGGTGCAAATGTTGTGCCTGGCAGTGGCTGCCAGCACCAGCTTCCCTCTGGCACTCGGGCTTGCCTCAGCCCTCACAGCCCTGGCTTCCTCTGGAAGGTCATTCAGCTGTCCGGTCTAATTAGCATATTATACTTTTATTATTATAGATTTGACCTCCATAGCTAGTCATTGGTGAAACTTAACCTTTTTAGCAGGAAATATTAATCATCCAGATAAGGTACAAAAACAGGCTTAATTTTCGATAATTTTCTCCCTTACTGAAAGCCTCTCAATAGATAACACTTCTCACAGGTCTCCCTGTCTGTGTCTCAGCCAACCATCTTTGATGCACTTTGCTGGGAAAACAGACACCCTTAGTTTATCACAAAGTCAAAATTTCAGTGACTGTTAATGACTGTTAGCAGACAGCTGCCATGAGTGAAGCCTGCTGGGTTAGCCTGGGACCCTGGGCAGGAGTCTAGGGACTTGAGATGTTGTG
>NW_006285247.1:1334901-1350521 GCF_000327345.1 Myotis davidii | reverse complement strand
CAGGCCTAGGGCTCTGCATAGCCCCACCTGTGGTTCCACTGTCCATAGGCCTCACTGGCTACATTTAAGAAAATGCCTTGGGGTCTCTTGCTTCCTCCGTGTCCTCACTGCCCTTCTTTAGATCTCCATCAGTCATCTCTTGCCAAGACTACTCTTAAATCCCCCTTTAATCCTCATGTATCTAACCCAGGGGTGGGCAAACTTTTTGACTCGAGGGCCACAATGGGTTCTTAAACTGGACCGGAGGGCCGGAACAAAAGCATGGATGGAGTGTTTGTGTGAACTAATATAAATTCAAAGTAAACATCATTACATAAAAGGGTATAGTCTTTTTTTTTTTACTTTTATTCATTTCAAACCGGCTGGATCCGGCCCGCGGGCTGTAGTTTGCCCACGGCTGATCTAACCTGACACCTTCCTGCTACCAGAATGATCTCTCTAAAACCGATCATGCCAATCCTCTACTCTGAACTCTTTGATGGCTTCGTGTTGCTGAGAAAATAGACTTCATGCTCCTAAGTATGGTATTCAATATCCTTCACAATTTGGCCTTTCCTTACCTTCTGGGATTCAACAAATATCTGGTGAATTAGTGAATACTCTCTTATTTAGGCATCCTTTTGGCAATCATTTCCTCCACTTGTTATTCAACGATTGAATTTACTGAGTGTCCACAATACGTTGAATTTTAACAATTACTATTTTTTCACAAAGTACGCAAGGAACACAGTTATGGACATAGGATCTAGAGACTTGGGTTTAGGTGCAATTCTGGGCCTTTCTTTCTCTGTGGCTTTGGACAAGTCATTTCCTTCCTCTGGGCCTAGTTTCTCCATCTTCATAAAAGAAGGTAGATCTAAATCATCTCTAGGGCTCTTTCAGGCCAGGTCTATTCTGGTTCTTGATACTAGAATCCCCTTGAGAGGAAAACCAAGAATGTTAACCCCTAGCCAGCCAAAGATGTGTGTCCCACAGCTAAGTCCCGTGCTCAGCAGAATGGGGACACCCTTGCTTTCCCCCCTGCATCACTTCAGCGCCATTTCTTGGAATCTCATGACCAGCCCTGCACTGAATCACAGCACTGGCATTTTCATCTTCAATGTAATAGACCATAGAGCTGAGCCAGTGGAGCTCTTAGAGCCTTCAGCTATGATCTCATCTACTGACCAAGACTTTTCTTGGCTCAGCTCTGAACAAAAAACACAAAAAAGTCTAGTCCAGCCGGCATGGCTCAATGGTTGAGCATCCACCTAGGAACCAGGAGGTCACAGTTAAATTCCCGCTCAGGGCACATGCCTGGGTTGCAGGCTTGATCCCCAGTTGGGGGAGTGCAGAAGACAGCCGATCAATGATTCTCTCATCATCATTGATGTCTCTATCTCTCTCTCCCTCCTCTGTCCTCTCTGAAATCATTATATAGGGTCCCAGATTGTGAGAGAGTAAAGGCCGGGCTGAGGAACGCCCCGCCCCCCCAAGTGCTCAAATTTTTGTGCACCAGACCTCTATTATGTATGTGTGTGTATGTATATATATACACACACACACAGAAATATATATATATATATAGAGAGAGAGAGAGAGAGAGAGAGAGAGATGATATAGATATATAAATATAGATATAGATATATAGATATTTAAAGGCCTACTTCAGGAAGTGCTGGTACTGACTCAGCATGCTCTATGTCTAGAATTGGAGCAGGAACTTGTGTGGATCAGCAAGGACCTTGCAGTCTCCAGTAGAAAAGAGAAAAAAGCCAGGTAATCCCAGGAGAAGCAATCCTGAGGCCAAAGAGATTTCAGAAGGTGGAAGGTGGAAGGCTGCCTGGCCAGTGTGGCTCAGTGGTTCAACATCGACCTATGAACCAGGAGTTCAGGGTTTGATTCCCAGTCACCCCTGAGGATACTTTTCCATTGATTTTTTTTTTTTGAGAGCGAGGGTAAGACAGAAATATCGATGTGAGAGAAACACATTGATTGTTTTCCTCCTGCACGCACCCTGACCAGGGCCCGAGGAGGAGCCTAGAACTGAGATATGTGCCCTTGACCAGAACTGAACCCGGGACCCTTCCATCCACTGAGCCAAACCGGTTAGGGCGAGAACTTTTTCGAGAACCTTCTGTATACAGGCACTTTCCATCTGGGCTATAACTTTGCAAGGTAGGTATTATCCTATTTCCAAAACTCAGAGAGATTAATTAACCAACTTTTTCGAGTCACATGACTAGTAAGTAGCTGTGGAGTTCAAACCTTGGTCTCCAAAGACCTGAGTTCTACACGCACACTGAGAAGCGCCTGGGAGAAATTTAGGAAATCTTGAGAGTAAAGTCAGATGCGTAGGAAATACCCAGTGTATGCTTATTTCAAGGAATCTGGCAAAATAATGGAATAATAATGATGGAATAATATTGAGTCCAAAATCATGAGAAAAGCTAGAATGACACTCACTATACTAGTACTAAATAGTTTTAGTTCATAAATAAATGTTGTTCTTTAGGGAGAGAGCACATAATGATGTTAATTCCTTGAACATGGACATGACTAATACGCTGGGTATGACATCAGGCATCTTGTCCACACAGCTGTCTGGGCCCGCTAATCTGTGTCTTGCGTCTCTAGCTGCTGTCTGCCCAGGGGCAGGCTGCACTCTAATTTCCTGGCCTCACAGTTAGCTTGACATTTTTGCTGAGTCTGACTCACTCGCTCCCAGCCTCAATTGTTCTGTGCCAGTGCAGACTTCTTTTACAGTTGGCCTACTTAGAAGTGCAGGATGTTAGTGTTGGAAGGGAGCTACCTTCGAAGTCACCTAGTATAACCCCCTCGTGTTACAATTGAGAAAACGGGCCCCAGACAAGATCTGGTGATGTCTGGACGTGGGTAGGATAAGGTATGAAACATGATGGGACCTCAGTAACAGGGCCTGTCAGGCAGGAGGAGGAGGCTGGGATCAAGCCACACTGAAGCTGGCAATACTAACTCCCCTGCAGGAATACTGGGATTGTGGTCGGCACAGGGAGCAGATCTGGTCTCCTGGAAGAATGGGTTGGGAAAGGGAAGCAGAGAGTCAGGATCCCAGCCAAGCAGTCTGGAGTTCAGAGCAGGGCTTCTGTGCCAGCCGGGAAATGTGGGGTTGGGCAGGGGAATTGGGCTGAAGGTCAGTTGTGAGGACTGGACCAACATGTCCAGGCAGGCAACTGGGTATGAAGAGAAAAGTTATAACGCAGAAGCTATCAGGGTGTGCAGAGTTCACCAGACGCACGATAAAGTCCAGATTAGTGGCAGCAGACTCCACCCCAAGGTGGTTGTTGTTGATGCACTCCTTACCCTTTTTATAAGTGCAGATTTTCAATTTATTTATTTATTTTTAATATATTTTTATGATTTCAGAGAGGGAGAGATAGAAACATCAATGATGAGAGAGCATCATTGATTAACTGCCTCCTGCACGCCCCCTACTGGGGACCAAGCCCACGGCCCGGGCATGTGCCCTTGACCGGAATTGAAAACGGGGCTCTTTAGTCCACAGGCCGACGCTCTATCCACTGAGCCAAACCGGTTTCGGCTCCTCACTCTTTTTTTGAAGACTCCAGCCTGTAGCTGGAAAGAGCAAGTGATTCCAGATCATAGCTGGGGAGCCAGGGAAGACAGCTCTGAAGCATTCCATCCATTCTGCCTCCCAAGTGTCTCTGGAATGTTCCTTTCCTCCATTTCTACTGTCATCATCCTGAGCCCTGGTCATCACCCACACGAATTATTGCAGCTGAATTTTGGTTCACCTCTCCCCCTCTACCTGTAATAATGCATTCTTCTCATTGTCACCAGAGAGATGTTTCCATAATACGTGAAGATATCACTTGCTTTCCATAAATGTTGGATGGTTTACCATTGCCTGAAATCCTTCACAACAGGGCTTCCATGGGAGAATCAAGCCCTACAGAAAATTATTTGAGTGACTATTTTCTCTGTCCTTTCCAGGACTATATATACCTGGTAACATTCTAGGTAACCAGGATATGAATTGATTTACATATGAATGCCTTAAATCAAGAGGGCTTATGATCCAAATGTCTAAGCCTTGCATACTAGGTCCCACACAACTTCAGCCCAATCTTCCTCTAGCCTAATCTTCTGCCCTCCCTATCACACATCTTACACTCTGGCCACACCAAGCTCTTCCCATTTCTTCATCATGCTGTTTTTTTTCATGTCTTAATGTTCTTATTTCTACCTGGCCTCCTTATTGGTCTTGTAAAATCTTAGTCATCCTTTAAGACCAAGCTCAGATGTTACCTCCTCTCTGATGTGGTGCCTCTACAACCTTTGAAGGTTGATTAAATTGTTCCTTCCTCTATGCACCTGTATTATTTGTGTGTTGCACGCCACTGCTAGCACATCATTCTGAGTTGTAGGTTTACTTATCTGCATGACCTACAAAATTTTGAGCACTACAGGCAACATCCTGTCCCCGGACCTGAATAGATTTTATTAAACTGAATGACCCCAAAGCTCCCTGGATAATTTTTTTTAAAAAAATGCTAGTTTTGGCCCTAACCGGTTTGGCTCAGTGGATAGAGCGTCGGCCTTCGGACTCAAGGGTCCCAGGTTCGATTCCAGTCAAGGGCATGTACCTTAGTTGCGGGCATATACCCAGTGGGGGGTGTGCAGGAGGCAGCTGATCAATGTTTCTCTCTCATCGATGTTTCTAACTCTCTATCCCTCTCTCTTCCTCTCTGTAAAAAAAAATCAATAAAATATATTTTAAAAAAACAAATACAAAAAAAATGCTAGTTTTGGAACACAGGACTCTAGACTTTTAGTCCATCATTACTTAGGTTTCTACATGACAATAAATAAATCAGACATTAAATATGCCAATGTCAGAGACACAAGTGTGCATGGTGGTAGTGTGGGCTGGGAGAAACCTTCCTGGATAACTACTAACAGGAAGTTATCCAGGAAGTAAGGAGTAGGAGCTGGTAGGCCACACTGGGAAGGGAGACTAGAACCAGGAAAGTGTTTGGTAAAGTGTAGGAGTAGACTCTCTCAGGAGTATGCATAGGGCTAACCTTGTAATTTTTCCAGGAAACAAGAAAAGAATAATAAGGAAAAATAGTTTGTGGTGGGATTAAGTGAAGGACACATACATCAAAAACTGATGTCTGAAATGACTCATCAAAGCCTAGGCTGGCCATTGTGACTCAGTGGTTGAGGATCCAACTATGGAAACAGGAGGTCATGGTTCCGTTCCTTGAATGGGCACATGCCTGGGTTACAGGCTCGATCCGCAGTGGGGGCCGTGCAGGAGGCAGCTATTCAATGATTCTCTCTCATCATTGATATTTCTATCTCTCCCTCTCCCTTCCTCTCTCTGAAATCAATAAAAACACAACATATTTTTTTAAAAGATAGTATGAAAAAGCTGAAATCTGATAAAATTTTTAAGAAGAACGTATATTTTCATAGTGCAGAATATCATCATATACATGATTTCATTTAATTCTTAGAATAACCATGTGCCAGGAGTTGGAATTAGGGTAGGAGTGATGTTTGTGGTGTTACAGTATTTCCTTTACCAAGGAGATGGTTAAGAGAGGAGAAATTACATGTCAAACACCAACTGGCCCTAAGCGGTGCCACTGGAACTGAAAAGCAGGCCTGCTTGTCGAAGGTCCAGATCCACACTAACTTTATTTAAGAACTGGGAGACAGCTCCTCTGGTCTGAAAGCTGAAGGCCTTTCCAAAATCAAATAGGATGACCCTGCAGAGGATGTTCTGAGTCATGATTCAGAGGGACTCTCCATAAACGCAAGACTGTTCTAGGCTATTGTAAAAATGAAGATAGAAAACCGCTAATCAGCTGACTTGCAGGGAGTAGCTGACACAGAGCAATTCTCGGTGTGAACTGGGCAAAAGTGTGACTTGACTAAAGAATCTGGGGCAGGACAGAAAAGCAGAAAGCGGATTGTTTTCTATCTGCCTGTGACCCCAGAGGGCCTAGGGGACAGCCGGTGAGTACCACGCTGCTGCACTTCTTGATCCGGGTAGGATGGAGGAAAGGTGTCAAAGAGATGGAGAGGAAGAGCTGGGACCACAAGAGGTTGCTCAGCTGGTCCTCTCCCTCTAATTTATCCATGAACCTTGGAAACTGTAAGACTTTAGAATAAAAATACCACTGGACAAAAATAAAATAAATTTAAAAAAACAACAAAAAAAAACCCCACTGTCCAGGCTCTGCAGATGATTCCTCCCATTGTCACTGAGTGTCTTTGGTATGCATTTCCTATCACTCAAGGGCACAGAGTGATTTAAGTAACTTCCTACCTCTCTGTCTAATACTCTGAATATATACAATAATTCAGGGGGAAATTTTAAAATATGTTTCTATTGATTTTTAGAGAGGGAGAGGAAGAGAGAGAAAGAGAGATTGATTTGCTATATCTCGACAGGAAATCGAGCCTGCACCACTGGCATGTGTCCTGACTGGGAATCGAACCGGTGACCTTTCAGTGCACAGGATGATGCTCAACCAACTGAGCTACAATGGCCAGAGCAGGAAATGACCTTTTGATTACAATCAAGATTTCAGGTTTGTTTAAAAATATATTTTAAATACTTCATAGATAAGCCTGGCCAGCGTGGCTCAGTGGTTGAGCATTGACCTATGAACCAGGAGGTCACAGTTCGATTCCCAATCAAAATCAATAAAAATATTTTTAATAAATAAATAAATAAATAAATACTTCACAAATGAGATTCCCTCTCCTTCAAAAGTTAGCTAGAGCCGAAACCGGTTTGGCTCAGTGGATAGAGCATTGGCCTGTGGACTGAAGGGTCCCGGTTCGATTCCGGTCGAGGGCATGTACCTGGGTTGCGGGCACATCCCCAGTGGGAGATGTGCAGGAGGCAGCTGATCGATGTTTCTCTCTCACTGATGTTTCTAAAATCAATAAAATATATTTTTAAAAAAATTAGCTAGATAAGCTCTGGCCAATATGGCTCTCATCCCATGCACCAAAAAATCACCGGTTCAATTCCAGGTCAGGGTACATGCCTATGTTTCAGGCTTGATCCCCAGTAGAGGATACGCAGAAGGCAGCCTTTTGATGATTATCTCTCGCAAGTATGTTTCTCTCTCTCTCTCTCTCTCTCTCTCTCTCCCTCCCTTCCCCTCTAAGATCAATTTTTAAAGAAAACGTTTTTAAACTTGCCTAGATAGTTTTTTACATCCTCATTTCTACTAACACTAGAGACCCGGTGCACGGAATTCGTGCACTGGACGGGGGCTGTCCCTCAGCCCAGCCTGCACCCTCTCCAATCTGTGATCCCTCAGGGGATGTCCGACTGCCGTTTTAAACCAGCAGTCAGACATCCCTCTCACAATCCAAGACTGCTGGATCCCAACTGCTTACCTGCCTGCCAGCCTGATTGCAACTAACCGCTTCTGCCTGCCAGCCTGATTACTCCCTAACCACTCCCCTGCCAGCCTGATAGATGCCTAACTGCTCCCCTGCTGGGTGATCACCCCCAACTGCCCTCCCCTGCTGACCTGATTGCCCCTAACTTCCCTTGTCTGCTGGCCCAATTGCCCCCAACAGCCCTCCCCTGCCAACCTGGTCACTCCTAACTGCCCTCCCCTGCAGGCCATTTTGTGGTGGCCATCTTGTGACCCCATGGGGGTGGCCATCTTGAGCAAGGGCATGATGGTCAATTTGCATAGTACCTCTTTATTATATAGGATTTATAGGATCTACTGTTTATAGGAGCCTAATATGTAGTAGCATCTACATATTAGGCTCCATGCTAGGATCTGGGTACCCAGAAGTAAACAGGAGACAGCCCACCCTCATGGAGGTTAGCATTTAAGGCAACACGGACTAGCGTGGTTGAAAGAGACCACAAAGACTCATTCAACTGCCTCATTTTAACAGTGAGAAAATGAAGGCCCAGAGAAAGGTCGTATCTCCCTGAAGGTCACACAGTTAGTCCATGGCAAAGCCAGATAAAGAAAATAGTTCTACTTTTCAATTAAGATCCTGATCTGAAGTTATCCAGGAAGCCAAAAAAAGCATTATCTTCCTTCCCTTCTGTCCCAACTCAGTAAATCTCTTTCTTGGCTTCTTGATTATTGGAGAAAGTAAATATTTTCCTACCCTGTCTTTTCTGGAACTAAGCGCGGTCTGTTAGTAATAAACCAGAGTTTCCTCATTCTCTGGAACTCTGTCTTCTGCGTCCTTTGTAAACCCTCTTCTCCACAGAGGCTCTCAGTCTTATAACCGCAGCTCCAGGACCAGGAAAAACATGCGGCCTGTTTTATTTTTTTCACAGGAAGCAGAATGTTAACTCTGTCAGAAAACAGCATGAAGTTCTGTTTCACTGTTGTCTGGCAGATTTATGCTGTTAGGGCCCTAGCCAGTTTGGCTCAGTGGATAGAGCATCGACCTGGACTGAGGGGCCCAGGGTGTGATTCGGGTCAAGGGCACATGCCTGGGTTGCGAGCTCCATCCCCAGTAGGGGATGTGCAGGAGGCAGCTGATCAATGATCCTCTCTCATCATTGATGTTTCTATCTCTTTCTCCCTCTCCCTTCCTCTCTGAAATCAATAAAAATGTTTTTTTTTAAATTTATGCTGTTAGAAATACTGATAATATTTGTATTATTTTGTGTGCTTCAGAGAAACAAAACCAATAAGAGAGAGAGGAGTTGAGGAATTTTGGAAATTGGCTCATGCAATATAAAGGCTGCCAAGTCCAAAGTCTTCAGAGTGGGCCAGCAGGTTGGAGACCCAGAGAAGAGCCACTGCTGCAGTTCATTGGCTGGCAGAATTCCTTCTTGCTAGGGAATGGTCAGTCTTTTGTCTATCCAGGCCTTTGATTGATTGGATGAGGCCCATTCACATTACAGAGGACAATCTGCATTACTCAAACTCCACTGATTTAAATGCCAATCTCGCCCTGGCCATGTGGCTTAGTGGCTGAGTGTCAACCTATGAACCAGGAGGTCACGATTTGATTCCCAGTCTCACATGCTTGGATTTCAGGCTCGATCAATGGTTTTTTCTCATCATCGGTGTTTTGATTTTTCTCTCCCTCTCGCTTCCTTTCTGAAATCAATAAAAATATATTTTTTTAAAAGATTATAAAAATAAATGTCAACCTCATCCAGAAATACCTCCACAGAAACATCCAGAATAATGTTTGACCAAATATCTTGGCACAAATTAACCATCTCAAACCTATACGCTGAGATTTTTACAATCCCAAGAGTCATATATTTCTGAAGTAGCCACATGGGGTCAGTTGATTGGAGAACCATGGATATAAAGACCTCATGAACCTATCAAACAGCATCAGGGGAGAAGGAAGGAAGCCTGGCAAAGATGGAGAAATCTTCAGGTGGACAGAAATGTTACAATTGGGAAAGACCATCAGAAGGGGGTTTTCTTTTAAAAAATTAGAGGTTCCCTAGCCCTCATCCTTTTCCTACTGTTATGTTTCATAGATGAAAAGGAGGAAAATCCAGAGACCAAAGACCAGACAGAGGAGACATTGCCTTGCTCTTCCTTCAGATATGCTTGTCGGCCAGAGTTCTAACAGCCAGACCTTTGGGGCTGAGAAAATTCCCCTCCTGACTCCTCTGTATGGGGGACGGAGACACTTGGCTTCATGCTGAGGGAATAAAGCCTGTGGCTGCAGAAGGTCTGCCGGGGTTCTGACCCTTGGTGAAGCAGCAGCAGTCTTGGAGCTCTGAATACACCCCATGCAGGGCTTCCAAAGGGAGCTCTTGTGTACATTGAGCAAGCATCTCTTGCCAGGCACTGTTCTAGGAGCTGGCAAGGCAGCAGTGGATGAAACCCACAAAAATCCCTGCTGTCCTGGAGTTCACATTCTACCAGGGAGACAGACAATGAACCATATAATGATGTGAAATACAGCTTACTAGTATAATATGCTAATGACCGGTGCTAGCGAGAAAAATACAGCAGCACAGGGGGCTAGGAAATAGATGTTGCCATTTCAAATAAGATGGCTAAGCAAGTCCTCACTGAGAAAGTGAGTAATATTTGAGTAAAGACCAGAAAGAGGAAAAAGGGTGAACAATGCAGACATGTGGGGAAAAAGCATCCCAAGAAGAAAACCATTTTTGTGGGTTGAATTGTGTCCCCAGAAGATGTATTGAATGAAGGTCCAATTCCTGGTACCTGTAAAATGTGTATGCCCTTATTTGGAAATAGAAACTTTTTGTAAATGTAACTAAGTTAAGATAAGGTCATGGGGGGGGGGCAATGCAACATGTATGAATGGTGTCCTTATAAGAGGACACAGAACCCGGCCTGTGTGGCTCAGCGGTTGAGTGTCAACCTATAGACCAGGAGATGAAGGTTCAATTCCCAGTCAGGGCACATGCCTGGGTTGTGGGCTCTATCCCCAGTGTGGGGCAAGAGGTAGCCGATCAATGATTCTCTCTCATCATTGATGTTTCTATCTCTCTCTCCCTTCCCTTCCTCTATGAAATCAATAAAAATAGATTTTTTTAAAAAGTTGGACATTTCACCTGTAGCCTCACCGCTATGATGATTTGTGTGCTACAGATGCCCAATTTCTTCAAAAGTAAAATGAGAAGCAAAAGTACACACTTTCCAAGGCAGTTGTGGGGATGAACGGAGATCAGCTTTGCCATCACTCGGAGGTTGGTAGGTGCTCTGACTGCCAGTTTGAGGCAGTTCTCTGAGAGACTGGTGATGAGGAGGATGCCGCCCTGCTCTTCCCCTTTGACCCTAAGGGGTTTCATCCAGTGGTGGGAGATCACAGAAAAGAAAATACCTCCCATGAGAGAAGGGGCCTACAGATTGTGCCGAAAATTTGAGAATCATATTGGGGTGAGTGAGGAGGGAGTCGATATGAAGTATATCTTGATCTGAGCCCCTTCCAAAGCCTGACTCCATGGTAGGACCAAGAGCCTGGCTCCTGGAGTTGAGGAAGGTTTTCCAATCCCACAAGAATGATTTCAAAACAACCCTCACGGCACTAGGAAGGTTTGTCTCTGCCCATTCTGAGGAGGAAACAATTTACCCAGACGCAGGCCTGGTCAGGCTCCCTCTCTAACAAGATCAGGATGCAGAGCTCTGGAGGGTAGAGGACAGCACATCCATTAACCAGCCGTTTTCACATATTGTTCCTGCACAGTCTTCGGAATTGTTGTTCTGCAATATAACAGGTTGAACAACACTGGGGAGTAACACTCTGTCCTTTCAGGATAGTAAGCATGATGGGGATTTTGCTACAGGCCGAAGCAGTATAATAAATGGGGCAGATCCAAATGGGAAAATGCTGTGTGGCTTGTAACAGACACTAAATTATGCGAAGAATAAATTTAGATCTCCTCTCTGAAATTCCCGGTATACAATTTATTAGTCTCTTCTTAGTAATAAACTGTGCTGTTCTATTCCAACCTTGGACTTCTAGGTAAATTCTGACCGTTCATTCATTATACAGCTACTAGTATATACTGAGTACCTATCACATGCCAGGCATTGTAGAGAGTGTATGAAATCTTGATTCTGATTCTGAAGAAAAGAGAGGAGATTGCTATGTAACAATCCAGGGGGCTTCTCCACTGAGACCTTACTTGTGGGGCAGTGAGAATGCCTTCCCTATCTGCATATGGAGAAAATCATTTCATGTAGAATGGCTTAGTTCCGGTGTTCACCGGGCTCATCGTCTCATCTAGGGGTAGCTAAGGATTGGGAAGAATAGAGCTGCAGAACATGTTGCTATGGTAACTCAGCATTAACACACCTTGGCTCCTTTGTGTCGCCCCCAAATTACCTTTATAGCTACTGTACAGTTTCAGAACGTGGGAAGCTTTTCTTAATTTTCACACAGCCAGTTATAAGGCGTTTCACAAGGCACACAGACAAAGACAGGGTCCTTTGTGTTTGAGGCTATGCTGATGCTGTTTCCTAAGCCTCAAGCATGAAATCAGGATCCAGACTCTCTTATTCTGTTAGGGAAGATTTCACTTTCAAATCCCTTTCACATGTTATCTCACTCCCCCCGCCCCCCCACACACACACACTCTTTTTTGTTTATCCTCACCCGAAGATATTTTTCCCATTGATTTTTATTTATTTATTTTTAAATATTTTTTATTTACTTCAGAGAGAGGGAGAGAGAGTTAGAAACATCAATGATGAGAGAGGATCATTGATCAGCTGCCTCCTGCACTGGGGATCAAGCCCGAAATCTGGACATGTGCCCTGACTAGGAATCGAACTGTGACCTCCTGGTTCATAGGTCACCTCTCAACCACTGAGCAAAACTGGCCTGGCTTTCCATTGATTTTGATAGAATGGCTTGTGAAAAGCCTAGAAGTGGATAGTTTTAAAAATATGCTTATATTGATATTTAGAAAGAGAGGGAGAGAGAGAGAGAGAGAGAGAGAGAGATATCGATATGAGACACATTGGTTGATTGCCTCCCACATTTACCCTGACCCAGGCCAGGAAACATGCCCTTGACCGGGAATCAAACCCTCAACCCTTTGCTGCGTAGGCAGATGCTCTAACCACAGCACACCAGTCAGGGCTTATCTCACTTTTATTGCCACATTTTTTAACCTCATGCCTAAGCAATCCAAAAAGGCAGGAAAATGAACCCGCTAAACAATTATGCCTCTAAATAACCATGTGAGGTAGGAACTAATATCCCTATTGTTCAAATGGAAAAGAAAGGGGAGAAGGAGAAGGAGGAGGAGGAGGAGGAGGAGGAGGAGAGCAGCAGCAGCAGCTTCAAGACAGCAACAGAAGAGCATTAACTTAGTGCAGGGCCCTTCTACTAGTAAACATGGGGCCTAGAGTGATCCAGAAAACCCATGAAGGTGACCCTGAAATTAAGGTTAATGTGCAGGGCCAAAAAAAATGTATCCACATTTTAACAGCTGATAGTTCAATTTTGAAAATGAAATGTATTTTAATAAACACTGCCTTTATAATTATCCAAAGTGTGTGTGTACATTTTTGGGACATTCTATATAAATAAAATACACTGTAGAGAACAGATGCTCATTAAATTGTAGCTATAACAATTGTTATTAGCTTCCTATTGCTGCTATATAAATTATTATAAACTCAGTGTCTTAAAACAACACAAATTTATCTTGCCATTCTGTAGGTCAAAAGTCTTATGGGTTAATATCAAAATGTCAGCAGTGCCCTAGTCAGTTTGGCTCAGTGGATAAAGCGCTGGCCCTCAACTGAAGGGTCCCTGGTTTGATTCCAGTCAAGGCTCAATCCCCAGCCCTAGTTGCATGCAGGAGGCAACCAATTGATGTATCTCTCTCACATTTATGTTTCTCTCTTTGTGTCTCTCCCCCCCGCCCCCTCCACTCTCTCTAAAAATCAATGGAAAGATATCCTCAGGTGAGATTAACAATAAGCAACCAAAAAAATGTCAGCAGGGCCAGGTTCCTATTGAAGGCTCTAAGGGAGAATCTATTTCCTTGGGGTTTTTCCCCCCAACTTCTAGAGGTTGCCTACATTCCTTGGCTCATGGCCCCTTCCTTCATCTTCAAAGGCAGCAGTGTAGTATGTTTCCATCTCTCTCTCACTTTCTGAGCTCTGTTTCCCTTGACACATTTCCTTCTCTGACTCTGGCCCCTTTCTTCATAGTAGGGCCCTTATGATTACCTTGGTCGAACCCAGATAATCCAGAAGATCTCATCTCAAGATACTTAATCACATCTGCAAAGTCCTTTTTACCGTGTAAGGTAGCATGTTCACAGATTCCAGGAATTAGGACTTGAACATCTTTAGGGAATCATTATTCAGCTTACTGCAGTAACAATGTGTTGATGATGATGATGACAATGTTCTCTTTCTTCGATCCTTCAGTGATTTCAGGATAAAATCCAAACTCTTGCAGGACAGGGTTGGCCTATTGTGATCTGACCCACGCCTACATTTCTAGCTTCAACTCGTTCTACTGCCCCACAGTCACTGAACATTCCAGTAACATAAATCACTTGTCATATGAATTTTTTAACTGCAACTTGCTCTCACCTCCTGACCACGTTCTTTCCTACAGTTATGGCTGCACAGATATACTTTCCAATTCCCCCTCTTTAACATCCTTCTTCCCTTTCAATTCTTTTTTAAAGAATAATTGGCCAAAAAAAGAATAATTGGCATACAATATTATATTAATTATAGTAGGTGCACAGTATTGTGATTTGACATTTTTAACAACTTACAATGTGATCACCCCACTAATTCTAGTACTTTTTTTGATCACTTGGCCCAAGTTTTCTCCTGGGAAACTTTTAACCCACCACTTACTTGTGATCTTGAATACGTTATTTCACTTATCTATGTTGCAGTTTTTGTACTTAAAGAATGAACTCATAAAATAGTACATACATTATTGTAAGAATCAAATGACATGATCTATGTGAAGCACTTAGCAGGCTGCCTGACAGATGGTAAGTGCTCATAAATTACCTATAATTATCATCCTAAATATTCCTTGACCATCCCCTCCAGTATAAGAACTTCCTCCTCTGTGCCCTTTAGCAACCAGTGCATAGAAGGTAGCAGCTTTTCTGAAATTGTCTGTTTTTCTTTAAATCTCTTCTGCTGGGCTGACCATTCTTTAAGATCAGGACTCAGTCCTTCACTTCCATATCCCTAGTGTCTCACACAGGGTTTGTGCCAGTAGGTTAGTATTTATTAAGGCAAAATAGGAAAATAATTTTTTAGGAGGATACATGCAAATTCTGTTCTCAGAATATTTCTGTAATGCATTCCTTCCATTCTGATCTTCCTTCAATGCCAGTCTAAAAATATCTCATGTGCCTATCTTCTATTTAAATACAAATGCAGCATTAACAAAACTGACCCTGTTGTGCCAAATTTCCTTTGCTCTAGCCCAGTGGTTCTCAACCTATGGGTCGCGACCCTTTTGGCGGTCGAACGACCCTTTCACAGGGGTCGCCTAAGACCATCCTGCATATCAGATATTTACATTATGATTCATAACAGTAGCAACATTACAGTTATGAAGTAGCAACGAAAATAATTTTATGGTTGGGTCACAACACGAGGAACTGTATTTAAAGGGCCAGAAGGTTGAGAACCACTGCTCTAGCCACTTTCTCCTTTTTCCCATCTACTTCCTCCTGGTAAAAGTCATTGCTCTCAGTGTCACGATCCCATCTTTTTATTATTTTTTAAGAGTGACAGTCATTTTCCTAAAATTTGCATTACTGCAAACTTGGCAGAAAGCTGCAGCGTGTTACCCATAACTAGGGAAGTCCCGCCCTTCTCTTTATGACTTGTACTGTGGTCCTTAGGCCACCAAGACATTGGACCTTGAGCACAGACAGATCGAGTCCATATGAGCTACTTGTCCCTGCAGGTTATAGTCATGCTAAAGCTAGACACCGAGCTGGAGCATCCGGGTCACACACTCAGGAGTTATTATAAAACACGAAGCCACTCCAACCTGTGTGCTCTTTTAAGCACACGTTTGAGGAGGGTGTGGGGCTGTCTAATGAATTCATGAAATCATTCACTTGACAGGTGCCACAGAGACCCGAAGCCCACCCTTTCACTTGGAGGAGACGCTGC
>NW_006285247.1:1307244-1334869 GCF_000327345.1 Myotis davidii | reverse complement strand
GCTAACTTTAGAGTCACGACTTGGCTTTGAGCCCAGCTCCATCACTTACTTGGCTGGCTGCTCTTTTGGCAAGCCACCATCTATCTGTAAGCCTCTGGATCTTCGAGTTTAGGGTAACGTTAGACCTAGTCCACTTACCTTATTGGGTAGATATAAAAACACTGGTACTTAGCCCCAGTCGACATGGCTCAGTTGTTTGAGTGATTCCCAGTCATGATGCATGCCCTGGTTGTGGGGTTGATGCCCAGTCGGAGGCATACAGGAGGCAGCCAATCAATGTTTCTCTCTCTCCCTCTCCTTTCCTCTCTGTCTCTCTAAAATCAATAAAAACATATTTTTTTAAAAAAATACTGGTACTTATTGGTCACTAACTATGCACTGAGAGGTGCATCTTCCCTGTTTTATACATGAGAAAACTAAGGTTCTCATCATTATTCTGTCACATCGTTATTCTGGTAACACAGGGGGAGCCAGGATTCAAGCACGGGTCTTTCTGCCGCAAAAGTCTTTGTTGTTGTTGTTTTCCACTTAATTAAACCAGACTGATGCTCATGAATTATGCATCTTATGAAGAAACTGAGGCCGACAGCAGAGCAGTAACTTCCTTCAGAAGTTGGTGGCCTGTTTTAATCTAACAAGTACTCAGTGGGGCTAGTATATGTGCAGGTCACTCAGGAATTAAGGTGTGGCTGCATCCAGGTGAAAGAGGGAAATCAAATCCAACATAGGGGGCAAGTATTTAAAACTATTTTCACACGGTTCCACTCTGGTTTCACTCGACAGCTTAGGTGACGCAATCTCAGTTCAGATCACAGGAGTTTCCAGATTCCTTGCTGTGGGACATACAGGCCCTCTGTGACGTGGCCCAGCATAAATCTCCAGCTTCATCTATTGTCAGGCCTCACCTGCCACAACCTATCCCAAACCTCCTCTTCAGTCCTAATGATCTGCTTACAGTTCCTGGAAGTCACCCAGTGGGTTGTGTCTCTGCCCCCGTTCCCTTTACCTGGAATGCACTTCACCCTCTGAGTACCCCATGAGCCCTATACTCATTTCCTAAGACTGCTTAAGTGTCACTTCCTGCTTACGTGTTACCTAGCCTCCTCCCCCCTCTCCTCCACTTCAAATAGAATCAACCATTCTCTCCTTTGGGCCTCTAACATTTCCTTGCCATAGTTTTGTACCAATTTTACTTTTTTATTGTATCATTTTATGCAATAAAAATGTTTATTGCAGTGTGCTCTCCCTCCAAGGAGCATGGCCATGCCTTTCTTCCGTCTCAGGCACGCACCTCCTAAATTCCAAGGATCTCCATGAGATTTGCAACTGGGGGAGCAATGGGCAGCAGCAGCTCGTCTTGGGCTTACACCCTGAACGTGTTCCCAAGGCCCCCTTTTCTCTGACTTCTCAGTGAGCCAAAGCAGCCCCCACTTAGGCTCATTTCTTTCCTATAACATTTCTAGAGACCCAAAGCAGCCCTGCCTAGCTCTCTCCTGTTGTTTCTTCTATCCTAAGCCGTTCCTGTTTCACTGTCTCCAGCTTTAATAAAAAACTGAAAATTAATGTTGACTGCAATAAAATTGTTTACTTCCATGTCTTTTTTCAACTGTTAACACCTTCAGGGTAAGAACTATCTTATTTCTAACCTCATTTTTAGTCTTTAGTCTGTAGTGGGGTGAGCACCGAGCACCTGGTAACAGAGTCTGGTGGCTGGCTCACCCAACATCTACTCCCAACCCGCTAATCTTCTGCCTGTCTCCTCTATAAAGGCTAGAAAAGAATAAATTCTCTTTTTCTAACCTCTGTTGCCGTTATTAGGAACTGTGTGGAAAAACAGTATGGTTGTATAAATATGCTTATGTAGGTATGTAAATGCATAGAGAAATGTCTAGCCCGTCCAGCATGGCTCAGTGGTTGAGTGTTGACATATGAATCAGGAGGTTGTGGTTCGACTCCCGCTCAGGGCACATGCCGGGTTGTGGGCTTGATCCCCAGTGTGTGGTGTGCAGGAGGCAGCTGATCAGTGATTCTCATCATTGATGTTTCTATACCTCTTTCCCGGCAACAAATCTATATGTCTCTCTCACATTGATGCTCCCTCCCTCCCTCCCTCCCTCCCTTCTACTCCCTCTAAAAATCAAAGGAAAAAATATCCCTGTTAAGACATGGAAGAAACTTAATCAATAAAAACATTTTTTTTTAAAGTCTAGAAGGAAGACAAAGAAAATGTTAACAGTGTTTACATTTGGGTTATGAGATTGAGCAGAGAGAACACTGGCTTATTACTTTGTAAACTTGTGTATTGTTTGAGCAATTGGCATGTGTTATTTTTATTATGTACAAAATAGGGGGAAAAACTTCACCAAAGGAGGTATCCAAATAACAAATAAGCATATGAAAAGATGATCCACAGCATATTAGTCATTAGGGAATTGCAAATTAAAACTATCATGAAATACCGTTACTTATTAGAATGGCGAAAACCCAAAACACTGACACCCCCATATGCTGGTGAGGATGTGGAGCAACAGGAACTCTCATTCAATGCTGGTGGCACCACCACTCTGGAAGGTAGTTTGGCAGTTTCTTACTAAACTAAATATGCTCTTACCACAGGAACCAGCAATTGTAATCCTTGGTTTATACCCAAATTGAAATTTAATTCTACACAAAAACCTGCGCACTGATGTTTAAAGTAGCTTTATTCAACCCTGCCAGCAGGGCTCAGTGGTTGCGCGTTGATCTATGAACCAGGAGGTCACTGTTCAATTCCCCGTCAGGGCACATGAGCAGGTTTGGACTTGGGGGACATGCAGGAGGCAGCCAATCAATGATTCCCTCTCTTCATTGATGTTTCTCTCTCTCTCCCTCTCCCTTCCTCTCTGAAATAAAAAAAATATTTTTTAAAAATTAAAAAATAAAGTAGCTTTATTTATAACTGCAAAAGTTGGAAGCAACAAAGATCTCCCTCAGTAGGTGAACTGATAAACTGTTGTACATTTAGACAATGGCATGTTATTCAGTGCTAAAAAAGAAGTGTGCTATCAAGCCATGAAAAGACATGGAAGAGCCCTGGCCAGTGTAGCTCAGTGGTAGAGCACTGGCCCACCCACTGAAGGGCCTTGGGTTTGGTTCCTGGTCAAGTGCATGTACCTGAGTTGCAAGTTCCATCTTAGCCCCAAGTCGGGGTGCATGCGGTAGACAATCAACCAATGTGTCTCTTTCATTTCTTTAAGGAAAAAATATCCCTGTTAAGACATGGAAGAAACTTAAACGCATATTACTAAGTGAAAGAAACCAATCTGAAAACGCTACACACTTTATGATTCTAAATATAACATTCTAGAAAAGGCAAAACTATGGAGACTGTAAAAAGATCAGTGATTGCCAGGAATAAGTAGGGAGAAGGAATGAATAGGTAGATCACAGAGGATTTGTAAGGCAGTGAAACTATAATGATGAATACAGTCACTAAATATTTGTCAAAACTCACAGAATGTATAACACTAAGGATGAGTCCTAGTATAAACTATGGACTTTGGGTTTTGATGTAGGTTTATCAACTGTAACAAATGCACCACTCTGGTGCAGGATGTTAGTGGTGGGGGAGGCCATGTGGTGGGTAAGAAGGAACTCTATGTACTTTCCACTCCATTTTTCTGTAAACCTAAAACTGCTCAAAAAATATCATCTATTTTTAAAAATAGAGAATAAAAGAAATGACAGCAATTTAAGACAGCCCAACACATTTATTCAATTTTTATTATGCACAATGCAATGGCCTAGGTGCTATGAGGGTCCGGTGATAATTAAAACATAATTAAAAAATAAATAAAACAATGTAATTCTTGTTCTCAAAGAGTTTAAATATAATGGATGAAGATATAAAACTATACCATACTGTAAAATAAAAGTTCTAATGTGCTATAATAAAGACACAAAGAACTGGTTATGAGAATCCAGAGAAAAGAATAGTTTGCTCTGTTCTGATTAGTAGATCTTAGAATACTTGACTGAGGCAAGAATATGTGAGTTGGGCCCTAGCCAGTTTGGCTCAGTGGATAGAGCCTCGGCCTGGGGACTGAAGGGTCCCAGGTTCAATTCCAATCCAGGGTACATGCCCGGGTTGTGGGCTTGGTCCCCAGTGGGGGGCATGCAGGAGGCAACCAATCAATGATTCTCTCTCATCATTGATGTTTCTATCTCTCTTTCTCTCTCTCCCCTTCCTCTCTGAAATCAATAAAAATTATATTAAAAAAAAGAATATGTGAGTTGGATCCTGAAACATAAATGTTGTCAGCCAGATATAGTGTGGCTGTTAAACAGGAAGAGCACTCTAGGCAGAGGGAATATCATAGGCAAAGACTTGGAGGCATGAAAGTGTACATATACTACCCTGGGCAGGTAGCTCAGTTGGTAAGAGAGTCATCCCAATGCACCAAGATTGCAAGTCTGATTTCTGGTCAGGATATCACCAATGAATGCATCAATAAGTGGAACAATAAACTGATGTTTCTCTCAAATCAATAAACAAATTAAAAATTTTTTAAGTATATATTCTTCTAAAAAATGGTGGCTGACTATGTTGCTGCAAGGGATACAGTGGAAAATAAAAATTGGGGAGGAAAAGTGGGGTAAAGGTATACAAAATCTTGTATACTCCACGCCAAGTAGTTTATGTTAAGATCAAAGCCCAGGTCAGCAAAGTCTGGTAGACTGGATACCTTGTCCTGCAGCCAGGACGGGGTAAAGGGGCATAGGCTTCCGTTGTCTGGGCCAGTATTCAGGAAGGATGGGATCTGGCGAGCCGCACTCAGGAGCCTGCAGCTGGATGGAGCTGTAGGAGAGAAGCATGGCTGGGGTTGCACCATCAGCCAACTAAGAACACCTACTGGTTTTGGGACCAGAGCAGCTCTCTCTGCTCAGTCTCTCTCTGGCTGGGCAGAACTTCCATAATTAAAAATCAGGCTTTCTCATTGTTGGTGTCCTCTTTTTTCCCCCCAATATATATATTTTTTATTGGCTTCAGAGAGGAAGAGAGAGGGAGATAGAAACATCAATGATGAGAATCATGGATTGGCTGCCTCCTGCCCGCCCCTTACTGGGGATCGAGCCCACAACCCTGTGATGTTCCCTTGACAGGAATCGAACCCAGGACCCTTCAGTTCTGCAGGCCGACACTCTATCCACTGAGCCAAACTGGCTAGGGTTGGTGTCCTCTTTTAGGGTCACCTCCAAGCAGACAGAGGAGATTTGTGGGGATTTCTGGTGAGTCTTTTTTTCTTTTCTTTTCCTTATTGCCCCTATTTTAGGCATTAAGTAAGGGACCTGCCACTTGATCCAACTCTCTCTCATCATCTGTATTTTATTCAGAGAGTTGGTACTTTGGAATCTCTCTAAATTTTCCTGACTCTGGTCTTCTAAGCTCCTGACCTTAGATTATTACCTTACTTATTTTCTACTGCTCTATTTGTGTCCCTGGCTGATTCCAAGTTGTTCCAAAACTTATTGGTTCCATGGCTTGGCTCTGCTTTTTACTTTACTCTGACCTCTGCCTCAGAAACCTAAAAATAAGGGCTTGTCACCTATTATGGACTGCACTCATTGTTCCTAAGCTGCTCGTAACCTAATCAGGGATGCACAATTTATAAACATTAAACAAAATGCAACATTGGGCAGAATTAAACTCTAAAACACAACAGTTGGGTAAAGAAAAGGCAGGAAAGTGTAGTGGAAAGAACACTAAGTCAGGACACGTGGGATTCAGTTCTAGCAGTCACTAACTGGTTGCAGGACTGGCCAGGTCTCTGAACCTCTACTATAAAGTTGGGGGATAGTTCTACATGATTTCTAAGAGCACTTAGAACTCTGTGACTAAGTGCTATGTGAGGGGGAAAAGGGAGAGAGCCATCTGGGTGGCATTTGTTGGGTAAATCTTCCAGAAACAAAACAAAATAGAATTTAAAATAAATCTTAAGGATGGATGGGATTTTTGACCGAAGATTGACAAGATTGAGAACACTCCCTGGGCAGTTGCTCAGTGGTTAGAGCGTTGGTCTTGGGATGGAAAGATCACAGGTTTAATTCCCGGGCGGGGCATGTGTGGGAGGCAACTTGATGAGGATATGTGCAGGAGGCAACCAATTGATGTGTCTCTCACATAGGTGTTTTGTGTTTTTTCCTTCTTTCTCTCTCCCCCTCTCTCCCTTCCTTCCACTCTTTCTAAAAATAATCTGTGGAAAAAATATCCTCAGGTGAGGATTAACAGAAAAGATTGAGAACACTTGCCAGCTTGGAGGTAAAATCATTAGCCAAGGGGGGGAGGGGGGCGAGGAATGAGCCGAGTGGTTTATAGCACAGAAAACACACCTGTTGAGCAAAGCAGCAGGGAAGCAGTAGGTGGGCAGGTTATGGAGGATGCTGGATGCAAAATCAAGGGGTAAGAGAGGATCCTTGAGGAGGCAAGAGGGTCTGGGAATAGTGGGCAGGATGGACTGGGGGAAGAATATGTTGGGAGGGAGATGAGATTGTGACAGTAGTCCAGGTGTGAGTTATGTAATTTTGGGCAAGGGAGCTGAGGTGTGAGTGAAGAGGAAGTGGAAAATCTGAGAAGCATTTTGAAGAAGAGATTGAATAAAGAGAGGAATGAAGAGGAAGCAATCAAATTTCACAACCAAGGGTGGAGGGTATTTCTTTGGGGAACAGTTGGTCTGTTGGGGAGTTTCATAGATTCATTTTTAAACATGAACATGCCTGAATAGTTTTACTGGAAGTCTTCTAACATAAGCAAGTCTTTGTAGGCAGTTAGAAATCATTGTCAGAACCAGATATATACTGTTTTTAATCATTGTCACCAAGGCAGTATTCAAAACCATAAAAGTGGATACTATGTTTGAAGGAGAATATTACAAAAAGAAAGTCATACAGGTAAATTATTGAAAGAAAAAAAGAATAATAATAATGGTATTGCCCTAACTGGTTTGGCTCAGTGGATAGAGCATTGGCCTACAGACTGAAGGGTCCCAGGTTCGATTCCGTCAAAGGCA
Organism: Myotis davidii; assembly: GCF_000327345.1. Taxonomy (NCBI): domain Eukaryota; kingdom Metazoa; phylum Chordata; class Mammalia; order Chiroptera; family Vespertilionidae; genus Myotis; species Myotis davidii. The sequence continues at coordinate 1,327,823 of NW_006285247.1, read as the reverse complement.
TATACCTTGGTTGTGGGCACATCCTCAGTAGGGGGTGTGCAGGAGGCAGCGGATCGATGTTTCTCTCTCATCGATGTTTCTAACTCTCTATCCTTCTCCCTTCCTCTCTAAAAAATCAATAAAATATATTTTAAAAAATAATGGTATTCCTTTGGCCTGCCTCACAAATTTCTCTCTCTCTCTCTCTCTCTCTCTTCTCGGCATGAATATTAGCTATCTTTTCATCTCTCAATAATTGTGTTTGTAAGATAGATTAGCTTATACTTGCACACAACATGTCAGTGGCTGAAAAGTACTTCTCATTCACTCTATGTCTTTCACTTCCACGCACATTTTATTGGGCAAAGAAAGTCACACAGCAAGTCAGTATTTGAAAGCAGTGGATGTGCAGTTCTCCCGCATTAATTGAGAGTGGGAATATTTGTAAACAGTTCTAGCAACAATCACATAACAAAATTTTTTCCTTCTATCTGCAACCATGCCTTCTCCACCCTTTTATCTGTACCATCACTAAAATGTTCCTGGTATTAACATTTTATAACTAGTGGTAACAGCATAATTCCTATATGAACACGTTATTTCAGCTTCTTTTCTTTTAGATTTCTCCTTATTTTGATACTGCCTTCCTTTGGTTCCATGGTTTGCTCTCTTTTATCCTTTCTTTCCCTATTCTTGGAACTAAAGACTCAAAAAATGCTATACCTGCAATCAAAACAATTTTTTGCCCCCCTTTGTCCTCCCTGTAGTTCCGCTTCTTTCTTTCTCAATAACAAATTTCTTCCCTCTAGGTCCTGTCACACTTCCTTCTTCTACTTTCTCACTTCCTTATCACTCAGAGTTGACAGCCATCCGAGAGCAAAATAACCAGCTGACAAGCAATAGATATTACTCAATCCACTGTTTATTCTGTTCGACATTAATTAGTTGGTTGCCCTGATTTTCACAGCTTGTGCACATCCCATCAATTGTTGACTTGATTAATTCTGATCAGAATTAATTTTTTCCCATCAGTATCCCACAGAATGTTGTTTGAATCTCTAATATAATTATCACAGTCTGCTCTGTCTCAGAGTTATTTTTGCATATGCTCTCTCACATCCTATAGATTAAGCTGTGATTTGCACATCATAGATCTCAATAATTGTTAGCTCACTGATGAATCTTATTTTTGTCTTAATTGACTATTGCTTTTGGTAACAATTAGATATATCTTGATTCAGCAAATGGCACTTATTAAACTCTCATTCATATCTAGGAAAAAAAGGAATATACAGCATTTTTCTATTGATGACCTCTCTACCTTTCACCTCTCATATTAGACTGTAATATTATTGCTTGTTTATTATTCATACTACACCTACCTCCCTTTGAATAGATATAAGGCAGTAAATTGATTGATTTATTCATTCACTAATTTATTCAGTGATTACCTATGAGTGCCTATTATGAGCTAGACATGGGTAGAAAGTCTAATTAAAGGCAAGGTGGCCTCTTTCAAAATCTGAGAGCAGGTGGCAGACGGATTAGGAAAGCAATTGCTACAATGTGATAAATGCTATGGCACAGAGGAGAAGCATCTAAATCCGACTGGGACTTCTTGGGAGATAGGACCCTGGGATCACTTTGAGGTTAAGAAGAGATAGGTAGGGAACTGGGGTGAAACAAAGGTTCTTTATGAGAAGGAAACGTGCCATGTGCAAAGACACTGAAAGGGGGGGAAATACAAGCTCTAGGAACTGCTCAAGAGAGTAAATAGGACTGAAACATAACATACAGGCTGAAGGATGACAGGTGAAGCTAGGAAGATGAGCTGGTGTCAGATCTAAAAGGGGTTTGTGTACTAAGCTAAAGGCATTTTAACTTCAAAGCAATGGCGCCTATCTGAATTCCTTCCCTGGTGGGATCTAGGATTACATTCTAAAATTATAGTTCTAGAAGTTGGGTCTGGTTATGAATAGGGTAAGATTTTCCCATATAGTGCAGGGAATGGAATTAAGATTATTTGAAAGTGACAGCCCAGAGGCAAACCCAGGATTTATTCAAAGTTGAGAAGAAAAATCAGGAATAATGAATATGAAACATATACTGAAAGACAAGAGAAAAGAGGTCAAAACAGAGGATCAGAGGTCTGATTTCTGAAAGTCTCCTTCCCCCATTCTGGGCTCCTTCAGCAAGTTTTCTGGGTGGGAGAAGAATATTCCAAACCAATTTGGGCCTGAGGCCCTCCAAGGATTTTAAGCAGAAGAGTGATAGGAACTCTCACTCTCTTCTGAACTCTAGGCCCACAGCATCTCGTCCTGTCCTGTGAGCCCTCACCCACATGTATCTGGCCTAGAGTCCTCAATAAATATTTAGTGAATGATATTAATTTGCTGCTAATTGTTAAATACAAGAATGCTTTTATTTAGTCTATTTATATGTTACGTGAGTGTCATGCCACGGGAAAACGAATTTTGTACAAACACATAAGAACTCACTCTTATTTATTTTTAATAAATGTCAACTGAAATTATATTATTTACCCAGCTATTCAAATGTAACACTAACCTCTTTTTCCAACAGTCTCTCAGGCATGCAAATTTAAATCATATGCATTAAGAAAAAAATACAGGCCCGGCTAGCGTAGCTCAATAGCTGAGCAAAGACCTATGAACCAGGAGGTCACAGTTCGATTCCCAGTCAGAGCACATGCCTGGGTTGTGGGCTCAATCCCCAGTAGGGAGCATGTAGGAGACAACCAATTGATGTGCCTATCTCTCTATCCCTCTCCCATCCTCTCTAAAGTCAGTTAAAACGTATATTTTAAAAAGAAAGAAAACAATAAAAAACAAACCCCCAAAAGAAAAACTAACTAAAATATAAGAACAATATAACACAACCAGTTTAGCAGTCATATGGTGTAAGTCTCCATAACAACAGTCACCCAGAAACAGTGGCTGAGATTATTGTAAAACATGAGTTCAGACAACGCGATGCTGCTCACGAACCTTGTGTGTATGTGTGTGAATCACCCATCATAACTGAAGTTGGGCGGCTAAAAGTCATGACGGCAATAGCAGAAGCTACAGTCTTCTGGGCAGAAGCTTCACTGTTTGCCTGCCATCCTTAAACTGGGGAGAAATATGTGCTTTGGATCTATCCATAAGGAGAGAAGGCTCTCTAAGTAAATATCAGTTAGACAGGGTGTGTCCAGCGTGCACACATGTCACAATGGTGCCATCATGAGACAAGCCCATGTAATATAAAAAGCAAGGGAGGAAATACAAAATGCTAAGAGCTGCAGGGCCCCCTGGATTACCAGTTTTTCACAGTACAGGTATCAAATATGTGGGTGTATGTACGAACATCCTAAATTGGATGTGCATCACAAGTTGAGTCAACAGGCATTTAAACCTGAATAGGATTTCAGTTATTTATATGAACTTCCTGCCTCAGATGTCAGGATGGTTTCGTCATACTTCACATCAGCAGAGAACACAAAGCAGCACTAATTTTCTGCAAAGATGAGGCCTATGGTATAATAATAATAATAAAAAATAAGTATTTGGTCTTTGTCCCAGGTTCCTGGCACACAGCTCCTAAAACACTTGGAGTGATGAGTGTCTTTTGTATACTCATAAGATGACTGGTGATCCCATAAATAGCTTCAGGATGGGGATGGTGGTGGTGGCCAGAAATACCAGGCCTTGATTAGAAACTTGGAACTTTGAGCTTCACGCTGCGCCCCCCTCCCCCGCCCTCCCCCTCCCCGACACACACACACACTCGACCTCCAGACAGGGGAGAGAGGCTAAAGATTTAATTCCATCACCAATGGCCGATTTTTTAATTAATTATACCTCCGCAATGAAACCTCCATAAATACCCCTAAATGATGGGTTTGGATAGATCGCTTCCAGGAGGATGAACACAGGGAGGTGCTGGGAGGATAGCACTCTAACTCCTCGGGGACAGAGGCTCTGTGCTCTGGACCCTCTCAGACCTTGCACTGTGCACCTCTTCATCTGGCTGTTCAGTTGTATCCTTTATAATAAACCAGTGAGTTCTGTGAGCTGTTCTAGCAAAGTATTGAACCTAAGGAGAGGGTTATGGGAATGCCTGATTTGTAGCTGGCTGAATCGAAGTACAGGTGGCCTCGTGTTGTATGAAAAGAGAGATGGTTAGCAGTCCTCTTGACAAGGAAGGAAGAGGCTCTTGGGCCTAACAACACGCACACAGTTAAGGCATTGCCACCTACTTCGTGGCACCTAATCATCATTAAAAAAGAAAAAAGTACAGGTGACCTAATATTTGTGACTGGCATCTGAAGTGAGGGGGTCTTGTAGGACTGAGCCCTTAAACGTGTAGAGTCCCTCCAGGTGATCAGCATCAGTACGGAATTGAATTGAAGGACCGTTCAATTTGTGTCCGGAGAACCAGGGAATTGGTTGGTGTGAGAAAAAACAATACATAATTTTGGTGTTAGAAGTATTACAATACTTACAGTACTGTTTTTACAGCTCACCCTATGTAAATATATCTTTCAAATGTTACCATTGTCTTTGTTTAAAAATTAATGATTTACCAAAATCTCACAAGTTATCTGCATGTGTGTATGTGTGTGAGTGTGAGTGTGAGTGTGTGTGTGTGTCATGAGAAGTTCAGAATAATGGCTTTAGTAGATACAGAGGTGGGTCTGATTTTTTGTACTCAAACATTCCAGGTCTAAATTAATGTTGCTCTATTCTTTCTCCTCTATTCTTTCCTTCCTTCAAGTAAAGTCCAAGTTAACTCACTGCTTTTGGAAACCAATATCATCCCCTCCCACTCAGTTACCTCTCTACTTTGTTCTGCCAAATGCTCCATTTTCTAACATACTCTGCAAGGCAATGGAGAGCCAAGGAATTATTTTAATTAAGCCTTGAAAACATGGTAAAATTTACCATGTGATTTTAGGTAATCACTTAAGCCAGAGGCTATTATAGAAGACTAGGTCCTGGTGCATGGATTTGTGCACATTGAAAGGAAATTAATTAGAAGAAATATTTTAATATCACTATTCGTGTCTTACTAATGAAAAGAAAATAGGATTCTACCAAGTCTCCTGTCTACCTACTCCAGGACTTCTGTGAGGATCAAGTGAGATGAGGCATAGGAAAACGCTTCACAAACATTTGGTTAAACTGTAAAATGTTGCCACCTGGCTATAAAGCAAGTCATGTTCCTGGGTTGAAGAAACTCCAAGGAGGCTAGTCGCTAGGGAGAGGAAGCTGGGCGTTGCTACGTGATGTCATTACCCAGTGCTCACAGCCACCATTTTCAGGCTGGGTGGGCTGTGGGCCACATTTGCGCCATGGTTCTCAACCTGTGGGTCGCAACCCTTTTGGAGGTCGAACAACCCTTTCACAGGGGTCGCCCAAGACCATCCTGCATATCAGATATTTACACGATTCATAACAGTAGCAAAATTACAGTTATGAAGTAGCAATGAAAATAATTTTATGGTTGGGTCACAACATGAGGAACTGTATTTAAAGGGTCAGAAGGTTGAGAACCACTGCCCCAAGGGGTTCCGGATTGTGAGAGGGTGGTTCCTGGGTGATGCACCCCAGAATCTGGCTCCCTCCTCTCTAACTCTGGTGCGTCACCCAAGAACCACAATTGCCAAGTCACCACAGCTCGGCAGCTCCTGTGTTGAGCGTCTGCCCCCTGGTGGTCAGTGCATGTCATAGCTACTGATAGTTGAATGGTTGGACAGTTGAACAGTCTGATGGTCAAATGGTCACTTAGGCTTTTATATATATAGATAGTGGGTTTGAGGAAGAAGACTAGTGGTGTAGTGCACAAAAACACAGGTTCTGGAAACAGCTCAACCTGGGTCCAAATCTAATTTCCAACACTCATTGAGCTGTATAATCTTGAACCAGTTAATTATCCTCTCCAAGCCTGCATCTCTTCAACAAGGGCAACAGTAATGGTTTTTAATTAAGGCATGCTTATAAAGTGCTTAATGCAGCGGTTCTCAACCTTGGCGGCACATTAGAATCACCTGGAATCTTTTTAAAATCCTGATTTCTGGGCCTCCCCCTCCGGAAATTCTGTTTCTTTGTTACTAATGTTGTGGCCCCACCCCAGAACAAAGAAACAGAATTTCTGGAGGATGAGGCCCAGAAATCAGGATTTTAAAAAGATTCCCAGGTGATTCTAATGTGCAGCCAAGGTTGAGAACCACTGGTTTAATGTAAAGCCTAACACAAAGTATTCACAATGGCAACATTAAGCTTAACTGCCCTGTTGTTCTGTGAATGTTTTTAACTGGGTCTTAGTTGGATTTTAAACTCCTTCATATTAGCATCTATTTCCTTTCCCGTTAAGGGCACCTGATACAATGCCTGTCTCCCTGTCCTGACTAGGAGGTTATTCAAATGTCATCCCATTCCAACGGTGGGACAACTTTTTGTCAAAGGAAGGCCAAGCTGGTCTTTCATACCCTCTTCTTTCTTTTAGGGCCCCTGAGACCTTATTCATTTTTTGCTTCGCTTTCTGAACTCATACCTTATTAAATGCCACCCACCCACACCACCCGTCTTGCCTTCCCAGAATGAATCTTTCACTAAAACGTACTCTGCCACATCACATACTTTCCAGCTCTATCTGCTTGCTGGTTTATTTAATATATTCAAAATAACTCATCCTGAGTGCTTACAAGGTGCTATGAGCTAGGGAAACAAAATGAAAGTGGTACAGTTTTATACTCCAGTAATCCGTATTCTGCTTTTGCTTTACACATTGGTGATTATCAGCCCCAGAAGTAAAAGCACCTGTGTCATTTCAAAATCTACACATGCTTCTGTCCCACCTAATTTAGTAAGTCTGGGTGGGATTCAAATACAGTGGGGCCTTGACTTACGAGTGTCCCGACTAACGAGTTTTTCGAGATATGAGCCGTCTCTCAGCCGATTTTTTGCTTTGAGTTGCGAGCTAAAATTCAGGTTACGAGCCAGCTTCAGATACCCCACCGCTAGTTGGCACAGTGAACGTCACAGTGAGCGCCACAACATCAGCCCAGCATCACGTGTCTCACTCGTTCACTGTTGATTTGACATACGAATAATTTGAGTTACGAGCTCCGTCATGGAACGAATTAAACTTCTAAGTCAAGGCCCCACTGTATTCTTAATATCTGGCTATCACAGTATGGCAGTACTGAGGAGCGGTGAGCAGGCGGGTGGCTAGGAGCGAGCAGGAGGGTGGTTAGGAGTGAGGGGTCCCGGAATGCGAGAGGGCACTGGTCAGGGTGAGGGACACCCGCCCCACACACGAATTTTGTGCATTGGGCCTCTAGTGAAAACAGAAGATTCAGAGAAGTGACCAGACCAAGTAAACTTTTATACCTTTTAGACAAAACATAATAATAAATTAATAAATTTGTGGAAGAATTAACAAGACAAAGGGCTTTGGGCTAGGTATAGTAAAATTGTAGTAAAGTAACAAGACTTGTTTATATAGCATTCTCGACCCTAAGTTCCCTATCTCTGGTGTAAGAATGCCTTCTGACCTTCTGGTACAGGGAAGGCACCTATCACATGGGAGGTTTATTTCCTGCTTTTAGGGGGATAAAGGAGGGTCAGAGTGTCTTCTTGCACCAGCTATTTTTCAAGTACCTTTATTTCAAAATAATCAATGTGCATAAATAACATTTTGGGTAACATGTTCTGAACCCCTACAATGGAATAGATATGGGAGACTGAAGAATGAGTAGTTTTTCAGGGGGTAGAAGAGCATTCTAGGAAAAGAAAAAGCATAAATTTTAAACTTAAGGTCTTTGAATTTATCAGTATAGTTATTAATACACTAGTAGAAAAGGGTTAGGAGATTCATCTATGAATAACTCGGGAATGAAAGGATTGTTTGGTACACACCCTATTATGCATACTTACTGTCAATTTCTGGGGGAAATGCCCTTGTTTTTGTCCATCAATGGACAAACATATAATACTAGAGACCCGGTGCACAAAATTCGTGTATGGGTAGTGTCCCTAGGCCTGGTTGGCAATCAGGACCGATTCTTAAGGTCTTTGAATTTATCAGTATAGTTATTATTAATACATCAGTAAAAAAGGGTTAGGAGACTCATCTATGAATAACATTTATGCATACTTACTGTCAATTTCTGGGGGAAATGCCCTTGTTTTTGTCCATCAATGGACAAACATATAATACTAGAGACCCGGTGCACAAAATTCGTGTATGGGTAGTGTCCCTAGGCCTGGTTGGCAATCAGGACCGATTGGGGCCTCCCGGCTGCTGGCCAGGGCCTTCCTTCCCTGGCTGTCGGCTGCTGGCCAGGGCTTCCCTTCACTCCATGCCATTCCCATGTCAGTGCACATCATAGCAAATTCCCGGTCTCCTGGTCAAACTCCCGAGGGGACACTTTGCATATTAGCCTTTTATATGTAGATAGTAATCATTTTATAGAAGTCTGAGCTCAGGGCACCAGCAGGTGAGGGCTCTCTTCCTAGCTTTGCAGACAGCTGCCTTTGCAGAGAACGAGAGAGACAAAGACAGAGACTCTGTGCTGTCCCCTGTTGGTCAGCACACATCATAGTGAATTCCCAGTCTCCTGGTTGAACTCCCGAGAGGACACTTTGCATATTAGTCTTTTATATATGTAGATAGTAATCATTTTGTTTTTACAGTTAGTTTTTTCTATAAATTACAAAACCTCTCCTGAGACATGTGACTTAGTTTGTAATCCCACAACTTGTAGACAGTAGGTTTCTGAATTCATGGGAATCGAATGAATGACTGATGGCTTCTCTGTCATGATCATAACAATGCGATTTTTGCCCTGACTGGTGTTGCTCAGTGCTTATAGCATCAGCCCACCCACTGAAGGATCACGGGTTCAATCCCAAGGCCCAGTAGGGGGCATACAGGAGGCTACCAATTGATGTGTCTATCTCACATCGATATTTCTCTCTCTCTCTCCTCCTTCCTTCCCTTCCACTCTCTCTAAAAATATCAATAGAAAAAATATATCTTTGTGTGAAGGTTAATAAAATAATAATGATGATGATAATAAAATGTGAGAAAGGAGATATTGGGGGCAGCTAGCCAATCAATTCCCTTGCAAAACATGAAAGCGGAAAGCGATCACCTGTTCTTTGTCCAGGTATTGTGGCCCTGTTGTGAAATATGCCAAACTTATCCATTTATTTGAAAGAATGTATTGAGTTCCTGTTACATACCAAGCCCTCTACTTATATATTCATTTTCAAAGAGATATGTATTAATTACTTGTTTTTAAATATATTTATAAGTTAATATTAAGGAAAGGAAATTTGTACTTAATACCAACCATACACTTGAAGTTCTTGGAAATATAGTTTATGATGATGGAGTCTCTCAGCACTAAACGAAGTCAATGTTTATCAGTTTTCATTAATGCAGATGGTCAAGGCTAATAACTCAGAATGACTTTTTTTTTTTTTTTACTAATTTTGCTTGCTTGATTGTTTTTAGGACATTCTTTCAATATATTACTTCTAAACAGCATGACAAGTCTTAGCAACTAATGGTTAATTTGGCCAGTGCGAACAACCAACTTGGATAAGAATACTGACTTGACAGCCAGAAAGTAAATCGGGGTCAAATTCAAAGCTATATTCCAGATTGTTAGGCCATGCTAAAACTAACCAAAAGTCTTGAGAAATTTATTGAGGTAATTCCAAAATATCGTGGGTAGATATGCGAGTGGAGGAGGAGGATGGGATGGACAATTAGTTAGTGCACCCATCTCGGGAATGAAAGGATCGTATGGTACACACCCTATTCTGTGCAGGAAATGCAAATCTCCCAAGAGTAGCTCCGCACTGCAGCACTGGCTAGGCTGAGGTCTCTAACGCAGCTGTCGCCCACCGGTGGTTGGAGGATCACTGGTGATCCGTGAGGTCTGAAAGGTTGGCGATCACTGCTCTAACGGGTTCCTATGCCAGGAAGGAGATTCACAGACATATTCAAAACGCTGGAGTGCAGGGGGAGTGATTTCTTTGGAGTGATTTCAAGTGCATAGTATGAAATCCTTGGGGATGAAATCTTGACTCCCTACCTTGGGGAGTTAGGGGCAGGACTTGTTAGAAGCAGGGAAAGGTCTAGGGAAGAGACTCTGCCCCTTACCTCTAGGGAATGACCCAGACAGACAGATAAAATATATCTACAAATCTAACCTATATAATATAATTTTTATTCTTCACATCAATCTTGAAAATAATATTCCCCCCTCCCATCTTTGTTTTTACAGATAAAGAAATTGACACTCGAAGGTGCAAGGTCCAAGATCATGTGGCTAATGGGTTAAAACACCAGAATTTGGACAGAGCTTTGTGTTGCTTCAAAGACCAGGCCCTTTCTTCACATTATGCTACTTCTTGAGTTTGCCCAAAGGACCCTTTATATGGCTAAGCAGGTTGTTAGACCAGCCCATCTGGCACACATAAAAATGTTCACTTTAAACTAACAGATTATCCTGAAGACAGCTACAGTAACAATCAACTTCTCACCACTTGAAGTTCTTGGAAATATAGTTTATGATGGAGTCTCTCAGCACTAAACGAAGTCAACATTTATCAGTTTTCATTAATGCAGATGATCAAGGCTAATAACTCAGAATGACCTTTTCTTTCTTTTTTTTTTCTTTTTTTACTAATTTTGCTTGCTTGTTTTTAGGATATTCTTTCAATCTATTACTTCTAAACAGCATGACAAGTCTTAGCAACTAATGGTTAATTTGGCCAGTGCAAACAACCAACTTGGATAAGAATACTGAATTGACAGCCAGAAAGTAAATCGGGGTCAAATTCAAAGCTATATTCCAGATTGTTAGGCCATGCTAAAACTAACCAAAAGTCTTGAGAAATTTATTGAGGTAATTCCAAAATATCATGGGTAGATATGGGAGTGGAGGAGGAGGATGGGATGGACAATTAGTTAGTGCACCCATCTTGGGAATGAAAGGATCGTACGGTACACACCCTATTCTGTGCAGGAAATGCAAATCTCCCAAGAGTAGCTCCACACTGCAGCACTGGCTAGGCTGAGGTCTCTAACGCAGCTGTCGCCCACCGGTGGTCGGAGGATCACTGGTGATCCCTGAGGTCTGAAAGGTTGGCGACTGCTGCTCTAATAGGTTCCAATGCTGGGAAGGAGATTCACAGACAGATTCAAAACGCTGGAGTGCAGGGGGAGTGATTTCTTTGGACTCCTCTTTCTTAAAGCCTGCTCTTTCAGCCCTTCTCTTGGCTGCATTTGCTATCCAGGCACATGCTGGAGATAAGTGCATGGTATGAAATCCTTGGGGATGAAATCTTGACTCCCTACCTTGGGGAGTTAGAGGTAAGGAGACTCTGCCCCTTACCTCTAGGGAATGACCCAGATAGACAGATTCTACTCAGGATCAGAAAGGCATCAGATATTCCAGCTCAGCCCTGGACAGTAGTTGAAGGGATTCTCTTTAGGCGGACACTAAGAAGTGCAACTCAAATGTTCACTAACTCAAGCTATTGGGAAGGCCACACAAGTTCTTTAAGAAAATGGACCTAATAAAAATTTAACTACAGGGAGACTATGAAAGCCCAAGAGCAGAATTAACTTATTTGGGAGACTAGTAATTACAACTCTGCCTGCACAATGCTCCCCACTACTTCAGGGCAAGCAGCCTCAGCAAGCAGGGCAGTGTGGCTGAAGACAGGAGGCCTGAACTCAACTGGTCAGTGTTAAGCCCCACAGCCCAAGAGTGTCACTGGGAGCCCTGCAGTAAGGCAGTCAAATTAGGAGACGGGCACTAGAGTTTCCAGACATTTCACGTAGACCTGGGATGGGACAGGCCATCCTGGGACTGCCCGGAAGAAAGGGACTTGGAGGGCCAGCATTCCTGATTTTGGTCTGGGTACCATTTTGCTTCCTAACAATGACTTTGCATTGATTCGGTCTTATCCATTACCTACTGGGTTGTTGTTTTTAATCAAATCTGATTTGTGCTGGTGTCTATATTTTACCTATATTTACTCTTATGTGATAAGGTTGAAAATTAATACTTTAACAGGTATTTATTTGGCAAGGGAGTATAGCAAAGTGGTTAATAGTTTGGACTCTGGAGCTAGCAGGATTCAAATCCTTACTCTACCATTTACTAATCTGTATGTCCTTGAATAAACTCCTTAAACTTGATTTGCCTAAGCCTTGATTTTCTCATCAGTAAAATGGGAATAATAAAACTTAGGTCACAAAATTGTTATGAGGATTAAATGAAATGAATGTATGTAAAGTGCTTAATCAGTGTCTAGATACAATAATTATCAATAAATGCTATTCTTATTATTGTGGCTTTAAAGTAATCAAAGTATTATCACATATATTTTCTCATTGGAATTACTTAGTATTGACATTACAATCCAAGTAAGGATGCAAAAGTGGATTAATAATGGAAGAGAGAGGTTGGTAAAGCAGAAGTTCTCCTCCTCTTTTTCTGGCATCTAATATCAGATGAAGTTGATAAGCCATCTCAAAGCTCTGGGTCTGTGTGTTCTCCTCCTCTTAACCCTCCATGAGCTATCAGTCCCCCCCTCCCCTTTTTTTAAAAATGTATTTTTATTGATTTCAGAGAGGAAGGGAGAGGGAGAGATAGAAACATCAATGAGATAGAATCAACAATCAGCTGCCTCCTACACATCCCACACTGGGGATCAACCCCACAACCCGGGCATGTGCCCTTACCAGGAATCGAACTGTGACCTCCTGGTTCATAGGTCAACGCCATGCCAGCTGGGCAGCTCCCCACTCTTTACTCCTTGGTTGGAAGGTGCCACCATAGGGCCATGACTGGTCCAGCACAACCTGTCTTCGTTTCACTTAGTCATCAAACCTTTCTCCATTTTACTCAGAAAATAGCTGTGCCCCTTTGAGGGCAGCAAAAGCACAGCCCAAGCTGCTCACTCTCTGAGCAGGGCCTCTCTCTGGAGGAAATGCCCAGGGCAGTAGAGAGCATTGGTGAGAGCCTCAGTGTCACCCACAGTGTGACACCCTTGCTCTTACTCAAGGCTTTTCTGTATGTGGCTGGGGAAGTCCAGCCTAGTCATCTCTGACAACCTTTGAATGAAGGCCCTGATCTTCCACTGTGGTTGCTTTTGGTGGGGAGAGGTCGCAGATGTAACTGTCCCCACCCACACTCAATATTTCACACTCCTCGACTCAAGCTCTCCAAAGTGCTCTACTGCCTCAGAGAAAAATACACCATCCCTAGAATCCCCCAATCTAATCAGAATGACAATGACAGACTCAACCTGCAGAAGTTATTTCTGCATGGGACAGTTATTTTTGGTGTACTCTTCCCAAAAGGTCCTCTAGTCACCAGTCACCCAAGAAAGATGATCACCCCATCAGCTTACTTCCCCTCCCACACTCCTGAGAAGAGCACATGAAAAGACAGGCAGGTGTGGCTTGGCCCCTTGCTAAGCCACTTTCTTAAAAAATGTTTTTATTGATTTCAGAGAGAGGAAGAGAGAGAGAGAAACATCAATCAGCTGCCATCTACACGTCTCCTACTGGGGATTGCACCCACAACCTGGGCATGTGCCCTGACCAGGAACCAAACAAGCAACTTACTGGTGCATGGGATGACACCCAACCAACTGAGCCACACTGGCCGGGCCCCTGCTAAGCTACTTAAAACAAGGTTATGCCTGCCAGACTGGCTCAGTGGTTAAGCATCAACCTATGAACCAGGAGGTCACGGTTCAATTCCTGGTCAGGGCACATGCCCAGGTTGTGGGTGCAATCCCCAGTAGGAGACATGTAGATGGCAGCTGATTGATGTTTCTCCCTCTCTCTTCCTCTCTTTTAATCAATTAAAATATATGTATTTTTTTAAATAAAGAAATAAAATAAAGTAAAACATTTGAACTCTTAACTGACAGGAAGTCCAAATCTATACTTCAATTCCCTCAGTGTAGTTGTCTTTTCTTCTCCCTGATCCAATGTATTGACCCTGGCTATCATGTTTTTTTCCCCTTGGGAATGAAACTGATTTAGGGTTGGTGCCCTTGGAAGATTCTCCTTATCTCTTCTTTTAATTGCTTCACAGAATTTCCGTCCCTGCCCAACGATGGCAGCTGCAATGTGCTGAATAATGACTCCAAAATATGCCTGGAATCCAAAAATGTTGCCTTATTTGGAAAAACAGTCTTAAGACAGGAAGATTACCCTGAATGATCTGGGTGGGTCCCAAATGCAATCGCAAGCCAGGCAAAGGGTGATCTGACGCCCAGAGAATGTGATGTGAAGACAGATAGGACAGAGAGCCTGGAGGATGCTGGCTTTGGCTTTGTAGCTTAGAGCCACAAGGCCACAAGTTCAGGAATACTGGAAGCCATCAGATGCTGGGAAAGGCAAGGAACAGATTCTCTCATAGAACCCTCTCCCGAGGAAGACTGGCCCTGCTGACACTTTGATTTTATCCTAGTGACACTGATTTCAGGCTCTGGCCACCAGAACAGTGAGAGGATAAACCACCCAGCTTGTGGTGGTAATTTGTTATAGCAGCCACAGGAAACTAAGACAACAGCCATGCCCCAAACACCCTTCTACTGCCTTTCACTCACTGCTGCATGCTCAGCTTAATTTCAAGTCACTCTGCTTACCATCCCCCTCCTTTCTCTCTTTTTCAGGAAGGAAGCCATCTTTGCCAACAGCAGCATATGACATTTTCTAAAAGTTCTTTAGAAGATTGAGGCTTCTGGGATAATGCTTTCTCTTCTTCTCTCTTTTACTCTCTCTCAATAAGTAATGGGAGAGAAAGTATTACACGAGCTAGTATATTTGGTACTCTCTCCACCAAAACTCTCCATTAATTAACCAATACTTCTGAGCTCTTCAGTACAGTGATGGTATTCATAATGATGCCCTTAAGACTAGCAAAAGCCTAAAAAAATTTTAAGACACTGAAAGAAATGTTAAATTTACCCATTTCTCTCTATCTTTAGAAAAGGCATAACCATTTAACTTATCTAGATCATCGAACTACACAGAGTGAGTCTTAAAGCCAGGAGGCTGACAGATTGAGGAGAAATGGGAGGATCAAGGGACTGGAGATTTTAGTAAGGTAATAGCAAAAGCCAAGAAATAAAAAAAGCTAGAATGAAAACAGATTGATTAGAGGAGTTTAAGAGTTGATAAAGTGTAAGAGTCGGCGCTGTGGGTGATGGCAAAGTCCCCAGGCAGGACTCGAGTAGGTTCCGTAAGATGATGGCAAAGGGCACTGGTGTCAGGAGGTCATGGAACTGGGAACTCAGTGTGCTGGATTGACATTCCATGTGGGCGCCAAGTTTGTCTAGGATGCACACATTTAGGACATGCAGGGAAGAGAAGCAAGAGGAGGACTGTGACCAGAAAGGGAAAAAAATCTCAGTAAATTAAGATTAGTACTAAGGATGTTAAAGATTGCTAGGTCAAGAAGAATATGTGTGTGTTTGGGGTTGTTTTTAAAAAAATATATTTTATTGATTTTTTTTTACAGACAGGAAGGGAGAGGGATAGAGAGTTAGAAACATCGATGAGAGAGAAACATCCATCAGCTGCCTCCTGCACACTCCCTACTGGGGATGTGCCCGCAACCAAGGTCGCTGCCCTTGACCGGAATCAAACCTGGGACCCGTCAGACCGTAGGCCGACGCTCTATCCACTGAGCCAAACCAGTTAGGGCAGGGTTTTTTGTTTTTAACAATGTGAAATGAATTAGAGAGTGAAATAAGAAGAATTATAAAAGAGGCTGCTAAAATTGTGGTCAAGGAGTTACTACTGAACTTCAAAAAAGCAATTACCCCATAATGACAAAAGCCAGCACTCTGGAGGTTGTTCTCTAAGTCCTTCCCCCTTCTTTTCCATTTAAAGTGGTTGGGGCCTTTATTACCTTTGTGCAGATGTGTTTCCCTGATCATAACTTCATTCCGTTCCAGTCCTTCTGTATACCAACACCAGATAAACCTTCCTTATATGTATGCCGCTGCATTGATCAAAATCCTGTAAGGAGAAAAAAAGATCCTGTAAGCAAAAAGTCAAGATAACTAGCCAAAACAAAGTGATCCAACACCCTTCTTTTTTACCCAAGACAGAAGGGTTTCCAACGATGCAGGACTTTTAGTTTGAAAACTGGGCAAATAAGGATGAGCTGATTACCCAAGAGAATTAATTTCAGGAAAATAAAAAGTCTCTGTTGTTACCCAAAGATCCAGTGGGTTGGTGGACCCATCAGAATACCTCCAAATACAAGACCCACATCACCAGTAAATTTAAGAACAAAACATAAATATGGTGAAATCGAAGAACCAAATCACGGACTATTGCAATATCTTACAAATGCCTGGTTTCCCTAATAAAATTTTCAAAACAAAAGCTGAACCTCCAGAATCGGACCTACCTTATATATTACAATCTAGAACCACATTGCAGTTATTGGTTACAGGGTGACCAGCTGTCTCAATTATAGCACCGAAAGTCCCAAGTCCCAGGTTGGTTGATTATCCATGATGTTACCAGCTTTTTTTAAAAAATATATTTTTATTGATTTCAGAGAGGAAGGAAAAGGGAGAGAAAGATAGAAACATCCATGATGAGAGAGAATCATGGATAGGCTGCCTCCTGCAAGTCCTCCATTGGGAATCGAACTCACAACCAGGGCATGTGCCCTGACCAAGAATTACAGTCTTAATTATAAGAGGAAAAACTAGAAATAATCTAAATATGGGAGATTGATTAGATAAATGTTAGGACACCATGCAATGAAATACTATAAAGCTATCAAAATGAAATATTTTATAATTCATTGATATGAAAAGATCTCTATAACATATTGCAAATTATAAAAAGTTATGTCAAATGAGCCCTCAAATATGAGGAGCAGTATTATAGAGTGGGTCAAGGCTAAAACTTCAGCATCAGACACCTGTACTCAATGCTATGGGCTCAGACACTTCTTGACTGTGGAAACTTGAGCATAGTATGTAATTCCCCTAAGCCTTGATATCTAATCTGTAAATTCAAGATAATAACAGTATCTACCCCTTAGTAATGTTGTAAAAATTAAACTAAATAACTTAAACAAAGTAATGGCAAAGAAAACTGTCAGACTAAATTACTAAAATTTTAATAGTAGTTGCCTCTGGATCGTGGGTTTTAGTGTGATTTATACCTTCTTTTATGCTTTTATGTATTTAACTAAAATATAGATGAATATATTAAATTTTTCTGAAAGAAACAACAAAATGATTTTTATTACATGCAAGGAAAAAAATTAAAATATTTCTGTATTATTTGAAATTTTATAGTGAAAATGCATTTACTTATTATTTGCGAAACTTAAAAACAACAGATTGCTAGGATATAGACTAAAATATTAAAAATCAATTAATATGTGAATGATAGAATTCTAGATGCCATTTCCTTCAGTACAACTTTTCTGCATTTCCTAAGCTCACAACAAAGATAATACTTGTATAGTATACAATTATAAAGAAAAATCATGACGTAGATTATTTATTGACATTGAAATAGTCCCATGAATAGATTACTAAGTGGGGAAAAAAAGGCTATGAGTGGGGAGGGGAATGGGTGGAGGTAAATGAGGGCATAGAGGGGACAAATCGTGATGGAAAAAAAATAAGCTACAAAACAGAATATTTTGATTTTTGCGTCAAAATATGCACATACATAGTAAAAAACGGTGAAAAAGCATACACCAAAATGTTAATAGTGCTTGCTTTAAGTAGTAGAACTATGGCTAATTTTTGTTTTACATTGTATGTTTTTTTGTGTTTCTAAATATTCTCATTAATCATAAGTTTTATGATGAGGTTTTAAAATAAATATTATTAAATAAATTTTAAAAATTTAGAAGTACATAAATGATAGAATAAGAGATTACTTGGAGTGGAACCCATAGACCTTCATATTAGAAAATCAGATAGCATGTTAGAATAATAATGTGGCTCCGATGACTGGAACACAGAAGGGAGCAGAGAAAAAAAATGCTTTCTGAATGTATGTAGAAAAAAAATAAGGCTAGCCCTAGCTGGTTTGGCTCAGTGGATAGAGTGTTGACCTGTGGACTGAAGGGTCCCAGGTTCGATTCTGGTCAAAGGGACATGCCCAGGTTGCTGGCTCGACTCCCAGTAGGGGCATGCTGGAGGCAGCCAATCAATGATTCTCTCTCATCATGGATGTTTCTCTCTCTCTCCCTCTCCCTTCCTCTCTGAAATCAATTAAAAAAACATTTTTTAAAAATTAGGCTAGAGTGCCCAGCCAATCAATAAAAAATATATTTAAAAAAAAAATTAGGCTAGAGTGCCCAGCTGGTGTTGCTCAGTTGGTTGAGTGTTGTCCCATGCACTGGTTTGATTTCCAGTCACAGCACATACCCAGGTTGCAAGCTACATCTCCAGTAGGGAGCGTGCAGGAGGCAGAGGTCAATGTTTCTCTCTCATCAATGTTTCTCTCTCCCTCTCCCTCCCTCTCTCTCTAAAATTAATTTTAAAAACTGTACTTAATTAAACTAAATAAGGCTAGGGCAAGTCCAACACCTATGTAGGCTTTCTGCCCTCCCAGACACTTGTACCTAAATGCTGTTGTAAACTTGCAAAACTAAGAATTTACAATACTAACATCTCTCTTCTCTAAGTTGACTGGTCTTCTTCCTTGCTGTAGACTGAACACCTTTACAGAGCCCTAGAGTCATGTCATTGCTCTTGGCATTTCCAGCTCCTCACTCTTACATTAAATACCAGCTCTATTCAATAAGACAGCCTTCATTTTAATGAAAGTATGTGCCAAACGTTTGGCCAGCTCTATTCAACAAGACAGGCTTCATTTTAAAGAAGTTATGAGCCTCACATTTGGCATTGCATTTCTTCAAACTCTAGGCAACTGCTGATGAGACTGTTCCAGTCCAAGAAGTGGGTGCCAGCAAATGCAGATTCGGTTCCACGAGGTATGGAGCTGCACTCATGTGAATCTAGGTGCCTTTGTAATCTTGGGCCTCCCAAGAGTAGCTTTTCTGGTGCCAGAAATAGTTCTCCACCCCTGCCTCTTACTAATCACTACCTGAAGCTTTTAGAAAGATCTCCTTTCAGCAGCAGTCCCAGCCATGAAAGCCTGCCTCCTTAATCCTAGTAACCTCTGTGACCACAGCAGGTGCTAATTACAGTTAGGAGGAAACTATCTGACCAGAGTCCTGAATCATGGGTGTAGCTGCACAAGCTTATCACATGAAGAAAGGACAGTCCAGGAAAATTCCCATTTTTTATTGCCAGCTCATGCTGGCCCAGAATCCTATCAGAGCTCTTGTTCCAGAAGCTGGGCCAGAAAATGTGGACTCCCCAAGGGTACTTTTTGCCTTTCTGAGTGAAGAATAGGCCAGGCACTAATAATAAAGCAGAGAAGAGGTGAAAAAAGACTTTTCAAGAGCAAACCAAAGCCAAGAGTTTCCAGAGATAACTGACAGGGAAAATGATCTCTCAACCCACTTCCATGTATAATGCCTTCATTCCTCCAACAGAATTTCCTGCAGAATCAGTGCTTCTATATATAAAATATCCATTTTGTTCTAGATTCACTTCAGAGTTCCCTTTTCTTTGGAATGAAGGATAGAAACCTTGAGCTCCCCCTGGAGGTGGGAGCATGCCTCATAAAAGTCTCTGGACTGTGGCTCTTGATCCTCCCACCCAGTTCATCTGGTCAGCAAACTTGTTAGTTAACCCGGTTGCTGACTTTCACCCATTTCCAGTCAGCTTCTAGGTGACCTGTCTGCAGCCTCCATGACACCTGATTGGGGCTCCCATCCTGTTTGAGATTTAGCTACTTCAGACTTAAAAGGAAGGACCCTGGGCCAGTAGCTCAAGTTGGTTAGAGCATCATCCTGATACACCAAGGGTGTGGGCTCAATCCTAGGTTAGGGCATATACAAGAATCAACAAATGAATGTATGTGCAAATGGAAAACAAATCCATATTAGTTATCTCTATATAACTTATCTTACTATGTCCTTCCAAATACCCAGTATGTCATGTCTAGCTTGCATAAGATATTCATTAGATAAATGTTGAATTAAGATGTTGAAAGATGATTTCACACATCCCATTTTCAAAGAATAGAGATAACTGTACTGTTAAAAAAGAAGGAAAGAGGGGAAAAGGGAGGAAGAAAAGTGATAAGAAGATAAATGTCTTGAGAATCACTCTGCATTGTTTGAACTAATGACCACTAAACTAAACTATTCCCTAAAGAACCAAGGCAGTGGGTTATATAAAATCTGAAGTTTACCACCATGCTGAAATTGTATGCTCATCTTCCATTTAGATACACTGATAGCTGATTAAACAGCATAGCATCATAGGGCACCTATCACAGAGCCAAACATAATAAATGTTACTTTCTTTTATTCACACATAATGAAAATGTTTTGCAACATTCTCAATTATTTATTTATTTATTTATTTATTTATGTATTTGATTTTTGAGAAAAAGAGAAACATTGACTTGTTGTTTCACATATT
>NW_006285247.1:1305748-1307172 GCF_000327345.1 Myotis davidii | reverse complement strand
GTGTCCCTAGTTCCTTGTTGGAGGCCAGATGTAAGTTGGCAAGGTC
The DNA here is from genome assembly GCF_000327345.1 of Myotis davidii. NCBI lineage: Eukaryota > Metazoa > Chordata > Mammalia > Chiroptera > Vespertilionidae > Myotis > Myotis davidii. Next base: position 1,307,126 of record NW_006285247.1, on the reverse strand, counting down.
CTTGCACCTGAAGGGGCTAGCAAGGCTGGGACCCTTACCCACACAGTTTTCCCAGACTTGTTTGGATGGCGATTATCAGTAGAATGAGAGCAACCATTGTAGAATAAGAACAGCCTTTCATAGCTTACCAAGAAGTCTGTCACTATTTACTGAGATATGCTGTACTGAGAACTTGTCCTTCTGCTGTGTCTCTCCCTTAGAGATGAAGAGGAACAAAGAATACATTCCTCTTGACAGACCTCCTGTTCAGTGTGTTATGTATAAATAGGATTGTATAGCTAATAAACTTGCTTCAGTTCATCAAGAGAACTGGGGTCCTCCCGACCCCGCTTTCCTGTCTTTCTTTCTTTTCTCAATTCCCACCTCCCTGCCTCAGCCCGGCTCAACCCTGTCAGGCTGGCCCTGACACTCACCGGCCAGAACCTGAGGGGCGGACAGCTAACCACAGCTCACTTGGCCAATGTTTGAGATTTAGCTAGTTCAGACTTAAAAGGAAGGACCCTGGTCCAGTAGCTCAAGTTGGTTAGAGCATCATCCTGATACACCAAGGCTGTGGTGTGGGCTCAATCCTAGGTCAGGGCATATACAAAAATCAACAAATGAATGTATGAATAAATGGAAAACAAATCCATATTAGTTATCTCTATATAACTTACCTTGCTGTGTCCTTCCAAATATGTCATGTCTAGCTTGCATAAGATAATCATTAGATAAATGTTGAATTAAGATGTTGAAAGATGATTTCACACATCCCATTTTCAAAGAATAGAGATAACTGTACTGTTAAAAAAGAAGGAAAGAGGGGAAAAGGGAGGAAGAAAAGTGATAAGAAGATAAATGTCTTGAGAATCACTATGCATTGTTTGAACTAATGACCACTAAACTATTCCCTAAAGAACCAAGGCAATGGGTTATATAAAGTCTGAAGTTTACCACCATGCTGAAATTGTATGCCCATCTTCCATTTAGATACACTGATAGCTGATTAAACAGGATAGCATCATAGGGCACCTATCACAGAGCCTAACATAATAAATAAATGTTACTTTCTTTTATTCACACATAATGAAAATGTTTTGCAACATTCTCAATTATTTATTTATTTATTTGATTTTTGAGAAAAAGAGAAACATTGACTTGTTGTTCCACGTATTCATGCATTCATTGGTTGATTCTTGTATGCGCCTTGACCGGGGATAGAACCTGCAACCTTGGCACATCAGGACGATGCTCCAACCAACTGGGTTATCCTACCAGAACCCACAACATTCTCAATTTTAAGAAAGAGAAGAGTTTGCCTTTATCCATTGAGGATGGATGCATAAAGGAATATTTATCTCATAATATGGCAATAGAGAACTATACAACTTGTTTAATC
>NW_006285247.1:1304362-1304921 GCF_000327345.1 Myotis davidii | reverse complement strand
CCCCTCATCCAGGCTGGCCAGGCACCCAGCGGGACCCCCACCCTGATCCAGGACACCTTTCAGGGCAAACCAGCCGGCCCCCACCTGTGCACCAGGTCTCTATCCTATATAGTAAAATGGTAATATGCCTCCCAGCAGCGGGATCAGCGGAGCCGCAAGGCCTCCCAGCCTGTGATCAGTGGAGCCACAATGCCTCCTGAACCCGGGATCAGCTGAGCAGCAAGGCCTCACTGCCCCGGTGTCAAGCGGAGCCGCGAGGCCTCTCAGCTCTGGGATCAGCAGAGCCACGAGGCCTCCTGGCCCCTGGAGCAGCATGGCAGGGGGCAGGGCCACAACCTCCTGATCACCCTTCGGCTCTGTGTGTCACAGAGGGCGCGGTCATAACCTCCCTATCCGCCCTGCTTTGTTCGTCACAGGGGAAGGTGACCCAACCCCCTGAGCGGCCCTGCTCTGTGCCTGATAGGGGGAAGCTCCCCAACCCCCTGATCACCCTGTGGCTCTGTGAGTGACAGGGTGTGGCGCCCCAATACCCCCACCCCCAAATGGCCCTGCCCTGTGT
>NW_006285247.1:1302789-1304041 GCF_000327345.1 Myotis davidii | reverse complement strand
TCCCCAGTCGGCCCTGCTCTTAGCCCACCCAGGGGCTGCACCTAGGGATTGGGCCTGCCCCCTGCCACCCGGGAGCGGGCCTAAGCCAGCAGGTCGTTATCTCCCGAGGGGTCCCAGACTGTGAGAGGGCACAAGTGGGGTTGAGGGATACCCACCCCCACCACCAGTGCACAAATTTTTGTGCACCGGGCCTCTAGTTTATTATAATGTTTTCCTGATTTATTTAAGAGAATCCAAACTATCTCCTGGCCCTGCAAATATGTGGTGTTCTTTTACAACTCTGTGCCTTTGTGGGTGTGGTCCCCTCCTCCCTCATCCTTCAAAACCTATTTTGTTTTTTTTAATTGATTTTTAGAGAGAAAGGAAGGGACAAGGATAGAGAGACAGAAACATCAATGAGAGAGAAACATCATCAATTAGCTGCTTCCTGCGGGTCCCTTTCTGAGTATCCAGCCCAAAACCTGGGCATGCACCCTGACTGGGAATCGAACTGGGAATCAAACCATGATTTCCTGGTTCATAGGTTGATGCTCAACCACTGAGCCACGCCACCCGGGCCAAAATCTATTTTAAATCTCAATAAGATGTCCCTGACTCAAGTCAGCAAAGTAAGTTGCTTCCAGTATCCAACAGTCTTTGCTCATAGCTCTATTACTTTCATAATCACTGGGTCTCTACCTGGGTGAATGCCAGTGCACCCACTTGGGGATCAGCATGAGAAAGGAGGAAACTGATTAGGACAACAGTACTCAATTATGAGAAGTTAGGGGCCCATCTTTATTGAGCACCTAAAACTATTATTTGTTTTTTAAAAAAAAACTTACAGAATGTTTTCTTTCTTCTGATACAATTCTGAGTATATTCTGAGAGACATTTCATAGAAACCAAATTGTGGGGGAGGAAATCTAAAAGAGGAGAGTGAAGATAAAGAATTCTCACCCTCAGAAGACTGCAGGAAGCAAGGTCTAAGTGTACCCACTCCCACATCTTCACTTAGTTATTTATCCTCCTACAGGTCTTCAGATTTCAACTTCCTCAGGAAAGTGTGCCATGCTCTTTCCGATTAGAACAATCATTTTTATTCATATTTTATTTTTTGTTGCTTTTTTTTAAAGAAAATTATTCCATTTACTATAGCATCCAAAAAAATGAAATACCTAAGAATAAATTCAACCAAGGAAGTAAAAGATGTACACAGCTGAAAGAAATTATTATTTTTTGTTGTTGTTGCTTTTTTAAAATGATAGCATTA
>NW_006285247.1:1301050-1302136 GCF_000327345.1 Myotis davidii | reverse complement strand
CCCCCGGGGGGGACCCTGACCCGGAATTGAACTGCAGCCTCTTGGTTCATGGGTCAATGCTCAACCCCTGAGTCACACCGGCCAGGCCTTTTTTCTTTTTATGTGTGATGTCTTTTCCAACACTACTAACTTGCTGACACCAACTGGATATCCAACAATTCAATTCAATTCTGACACTATCTACCTGGAGTTAGCATCGGATCCTACAAGTTAAAGGACTCACTCCACAAGACTTCCCCCCCTTGGACACCAATTGCAAGTGCCACGCTACTCATAATTCTGACCCACCAGATATAAATCAAGGATTCCCAAGACACCCTTCTTAGGTTCAATATTTGGCTAAAATATTGAACTTAAGAAGGCACTTTACTAGTTTATTATTAAGAACACAAATGAACAGCCAGATGAAGAGATACATAGGGCAAGGTCTGGAAGAATCCCCATGGGGTTAGGAGGTGCCATCCTCCCAGTACCTCAATATGTTCACCTTCCTGGAAGCTCTCTGGACCCTGTCATTTAGGGGTGAGGGGTTCTGGACGTGTTCATTGTGTAGGCATCACTGATTATACCACTGGCCATCAGTGATTAAACTCAATCTCCATTCCCTTTCCCCTCACAGGAGGTGGGGCTGAAAGTTCTAAGCTTCTAATAAAGGTTCCACCTTTGCATCCTCCAGTTCCTATCCTGAAGCTATCTAGAGGCTCACCCAAGTGGCCTCATTAAAAGACATTCCACAACATAACCGGTTTGGCTCAGTGGGTAGAGCGATGGCTTGCAAACTGAAGGGTCCCGGGTTCAATTCTGATCAAAGACACATGCCTAGGTTGTGGGATCGATCCCCAGTGCGGGACATGCAGGAGGCAGCCAATGATTCCCTCTCTTCGTTGATGTTTCTATCTCTCTCTCCCTCTCCCTTCCCCTCTGAATAAATATCAATAAAACTGTATTTTTTTTAAAAAAGAGTAGTAGTAAACAATAGTTGTATTCACTGGTCAAATAATGAGTAATACCCAGAAAATATGATTCAGGATTCTATAGTTTGCCAGTTTTATTATTTTCTGTTGAAAAATAATTTCAATATCTATA
>NW_006285247.1:1284238-1293845 GCF_000327345.1 Myotis davidii | reverse complement strand
ACCAAACCAGTTAGGGCCACTTCCTTCCTATTACTGAAGCAATTTATAATCCAAAATAGTGTCATAAAATTGTAGAAATGAAACTTTCCAATCACACTAAAGCAGTAGTTCTCAACCTTGGCTGCGCATTAGAATCACCTGGGAATCTTTTTGAAATCCTGATTTCTGGGCCTCATCATTCAAAGAAACAGAATTTCCGGAGGATGAGGCCCAGAAATCAGGATTTTAAAAAGATTCCCAGGTGATTCTAATGTGCAGCCAAGGTCGAGACCCACTGCTTTAGGCCCTAGCCGGTTTGGCTCAGTGGATAGAGTGTTGGCCTTCACACCAAAGGGTCCCAGGTTCGATTCCAGTCAACAGCACATGCCTCGGTTGCAGACTCCTCCTCTGTCCGGGCCCTGGTAAGGGCGCATACAGGAGGCAACCAATAGATGTGTTTTTCTCACATCCATATTTCTGTCTTTCACTCTCTCTAAAAATCAATGGAAAAATATCCAGGGGTGAGGATTAAAAAAAAGAAAAGAAAGTCTTTAGGAGACAAGAATGCCAGAAAGAAGTTTAGACTTAGCTTATAAATAATAAGACATCTATTTATTATAATTTTTATCCCCAAATAATTTTTAATATATTTTATTAATTTCAAAGAGGGAGAGGGAGAGATACTAGAAACATCAATTATGAGAGAGAATCATCAATCGGCTGCCTCCTGCACACCCACTACTGAGGATCAGACCTGAAAACTTGGGCATGTGCAGGAAATGGAACCATGACCTCCTAGTTCATAGGTCCACATCAACCATTGAGCCATCCCAGTTGGGCCTCAAATAATTTTTGTAATATCGTATAGAAATCTCTTTTTGCAATTCACCTGAGCATGAATAAAAATACCCTAACTGCCCATCTTGACCCTCCACATCTCTAGTTAATACCAAGTTCTAGCCATTGGTAAGTCAAAGAATCTCTTGGCCAAAACATAAAGTGGTCTTCAGGGGCAGAGGAAGAAACTAGAAATACTAGTAACAGAGTAAGAAAAGCCATGACTCTTTCTTTTTATAGCTAGACAGATACTTTAAGGCATCAGGGGAAATAAAAGTTAGCAAGATTATGCTTGGTCTTGGTGAGTAGGATCATCTTGAGGATGAACATTTAAATAACATAAAAATATATGCAGAAAAGAACAAAAGTTCAGGATGGATAATGCCTGATTACAAGATTTCCTATCAAGCTACAGTAACAAGACACTTCTAACTGGAGCTTTTGGCATCAATGTGGCCACATGTCCATGGAGAGAGGCTGTGGCGGTGGAGCTCCCACCCAAGGCACCCGTGTGCCCGGACAGCGAGGATGTCGCTTCCTCAGTCTGGGCCCCTGTCCAGGCTGTGAGCAAGAGGAAGCTGCAGCCCACCAGGGCCGCCTTCACCCTGACACCTTCTGCAGTAAACAAGATAAAATACTTCTTGGTAGGTGTTGAACCAGGAGTTGTAATGGCCTTTCATATGCCTAGAATACACAGACAGAGGTGATTCCGATGAAGCTGTTCAAGGTGGGGTCAGAGGGTTCATGGGAAAGAAAGCACAGCTAACACTGTAGGAACAGAAATGGACTAGGTTGAAGAAAAATTACCCAGTGCAGTCGTGTTCAATAACCCCAACATCAAAGGAGCACGTGGCTGTGGAGAAAGCTTTAATGTTTGACTCCTCAGGACTGCTCTGGCCGTGAGCTCCAGGATAGCTATGGAAGCACTGGGCTTACTGAAGAAATCACGTGACTGACATGTGCTTAAGGTTTATAATGCATGACTGCCTTATGAGACAGTAAAGTGATGCACTTTGAAAATGAAACCAGTGTATTAAAAAAAAAAAAAGACATTGTTCTATTGATGAAAGGATAGACGTACAGATTAATGAGATTAATGAAATAGAATAGAAAGCCCAGAAGGATGCAGGACAAATGGAAGTCTCATACATTGTTGGTGGTAATAGAAATATCACACAACCATTTGAAAATGGTTTGATAGCTTCTTATTCTTTAAAATTTTTTAAATATATTTTTATTGATTTCAGGGAGGAAGGGAAAGGGAGAGAAACATCAGTGATGAGAGAGAATCATTGATTGGCTACCTCCTACACGTCCCCTAATGGCAATATAGCCTGCAACCCCGGGCATGTGCCCTGATTGGGAATCAAACCGGGAACTCCTGGTTCATAGGTTGATACTCAACCACTGAGCCAAGCCAGCCAAGGAAATCTTGCTTTCTAAATACCATCCTCCATTAAAAAGAAACAGAGGTGTTGGAGAAATGCTGATTCCAGGGCTGGGCCAGAAGATGTTCCATTGAGCCTGGAACATCTTGCGCCAGAAGATAAGGAAGGGTTTGAAGAATGATGGGGACATGTCAAAAGAATTCAGGATCCAGCTGGATGAGGCTCTCAGTGACCAAACTTGAACAATTTGAACATCAAAATAGATAATAATAGCAATAGAATACTACCCCTGGAATAAAATACAAATCCATGAATCCATACTGCTATACACAGATGAGTAAAAATTAAAGAGAAGGAAAATATTTTCCTTAAGAATGCCAACTAATAAATGTAGAACAGATGATGGCCATTTTAGAAACTGCACAGTATATTTGGCAAGGACCACAGTGACTCAGGCAGAAGTCATTGGTAAAGGTCAAGCAAGTCAGGCAGAGGTGGACAGGGGTTACACTCTTGTCAAAAATCATGGAATGTGCCCAGCAAGTGTGGTTCAATGGTTTAGCATTCACCTATGAAGCAGGAAGTCATGGTTCGATTCTTGGTCAGGGTACATGCAGAGGTCATGGTTCGATTCCTGGTCAGGGCACATGCCTGGGTTTCAGGCTCGCCCCCTAGTAGGGGCCTGCCGGAGGCAGTTGATTGATGAGTCTCCCTCATCATTGATGTTTCTATCTCTCTCTCCTTTTCCCTTCCTCTCTGAAATGAATAAAAATATATTTTTTAAAGAACTCACTGAACTGTATACTTTCAATAAATGCAGTTTATTGTATATAAATTATACCTCTATAAGTGTGAGAGATACTATATATACCAGGTACAACGCTAAAGGCTTGTGGAACACACAGATGATAAAATATTACTGTTCCCTAGGCTTCACAATTGAAAATAATATGTGCATAATTTTCAGGAAACATAATTTGTTTTCTCCTTCTTCCTTCATTTTTCTTCCTTCCTCCTTCTCCTCCTTCTTCCCCTTCTACTCCTCCTCCTCCTCCTTCTTTTTCTTCTTTTTTTATTGTTTTGTTAATCCTCACCTTAGGATATTTTTTCCCATCAATTTTTTAGAGAGAGTGGAAGTGAGGGGGAGAGACAGAGAGAGAAACATTGTTGTGAGAGAGATGCACTGATTGGTTGCCTCCTGTATGCACCTGGGCTGGGGCCAGGGATCAAGCCTGCAACAGAGCTACTTGCCACTGACTGGAATCAAACTCCAGACCCTTTAGTCTGCTAGCCTGAAACCAAAAGTAGCAAGTAATTTTTGCATAAAATATATTAAATATATTTATTTTCTTGCCTTGGTTATATGTAACCAAGGTTACATGGTGGTGGATTAGTGTCAAGGTCAGTTGATCAAAATGCAACCTTTTTAGAGACTGGTTTCCCTTTAAGTGCCTCATGTTGTTTTGCAAAGTCCATGTAATTTAATACATGTAATCACCCTTTCAACACAAAAACTTCCCTGATGTTGCCTTATTCCAGCAAAAATAGCATTATCTGATCCAACAGACGAATACTCCTGAGACATCATACAATAACAGACCAATATGAACACTGGGAAAAAGAAAACCAAATATTGACAAAGAAATTAAAGTGCAGTTTTACACTCTGAAGGGATTGACCTCACAGTTCTAAGTTAAACATCGGATTGCAGGATTGTTTGGGAACTTTTTACTCATAGACAGGAGTAAGTTTCTTATGGCGGAATAACAATCTTTCAGACAATGTACAGATTACAAATGTGTGTTTTTTTTAAACTCCTGTTTCTTTGGCTTTGATAGCTACATTTTTATTTCAGAATTGTGCATTTACCAATAATATTCCAGACTCCCAAATAATAATAGTTACTTAACCTGGCAATAATTATAGTCTGTTTTACAGAGAATTAAGAACATAATAGGAACCATGCATCAGATAAAACTTTTCCTTCAAACAGCAATATACTTGCCCTGGCTGGGTAATTCAGTTTGTTAGATCATTATTCCAACACGCCAGGATTCAGGTTTGATCCCCAGTCAGAACATACAAGAAGCAACCAATGAATCCTATTTAAAAGCCTAATATGCTAAGTGTCTGGTCATCCAGTCAGCCATTCAACCAATCAAAGCATAATATGCTAATGATATGCTAAGGCTGCTCAACCGCTTGCTATAACGTGCACTGACCACCAGGGAGAAGATGCTCCGACCAGTAGGTGAGCTTGCTGCTAGGGTCCGGCTGATTGGGACCGAGCAAGATGGGCCGGACATGCCCTGGAGCCCTCCTGCGGCCCTGATCGTGCACTGGTGGGGTCCCTCGGGCTGGCCTGTGCCCTCTCGCAATCCGGGACCCCCCAGGGTATTTTGGAAAGCTGGTTTCGGTCCGATCCCGCAGGCCAGGCTGAGGGACCCCACTGGTGCACAAATTCGTGCACCGGGCCTCTAGTATATAAATAAGTGGAACAAATCAATGTTTCTGTCCTGCTGGTGTGGCTTAGTAGTTGAGCATCAAACCTATGAACCAGGACACAGTTTGATCCCTGGTCAGGGCACATGCCTGGGTTGCAGCCTCAAACCTGGTAGGAGGCATGCAGCGGGTAGCCCATCAATGTTTCTCTCTCATCAATGTTTCTATCTCTCTCTTCCTCTCCCTTCCTCTCTCTCTAAAAAACAACTAATAATCTTTTAAAAATGTTCATTGAATCAATAAGTTTATAAGACATTTCTGATTTTGTCAGCTAGACCAGCAGTTCTCAAAGAGTGGTCCTTAAATCAGGAGCACGTACATCACCTTGAGTTTGTTAGAAACGCACATGCAACTTAGTATATCTGGGTATGGGGCTGAGCAAACTGACTTAATGAGCTATTCAGATGATTCTTATGCCTGTTACACTTTGAGAACCACTAATCTAGGCAGTATTTTTCTTTAAAAGTGAATAACATTTTCTAAATCTCAAAAATATTACGCTGAGCAAAAGAAGTCAGAGATAAAAGAGCACACAATGAATTATTCAAAACCTGAATAGTGGTTGCCTGGGGTTGGGAGGTATTTAAATGGAAAAAGGCATGAGGGAACTTTCTAAAGTGTTGGAAAGTTTTATCTAAACCTTGGTGGGATGTAGATTACATGAGTGTATGACCAAGGCAAAACATATCAAACTGGATACTTGAGACCTGTGCAGTTTATATAAGTGAAATACAAACAAAAAAAATTAAAATAAAATATATTAATGCCATTCTAATTCTTGCTGCTTACGTTTTTCTTCAGGTGTATTTTTACATAGCAATCCTTTCCTTTTTCTTTATTTAATTCTTTTTATTATTTTTTTTGTATTGATTTTAGAGAAAGAGGAAGGGAAGGAGAGAAACATTGATCAGTTGTCTCCTATATGCACCCAACTGGGGATGGAACCCAAAACCTAGGTATGTGCCCTGACCAGGAATTGAACCCACTATCCTTTGGAACACCGGACAATGCTGCAACCAACTGAGCCACACTGGCCAGGGCACATAGCAATCTTAAAACTATCTACAAGATCTTACATGATATGACCCCCTACCTACTTTTCTAATATTATGTTACCAAGCTCTCCCCTACCTACTTTCCTATTATCTGTTACCAAACCCCTATTACTTTTCATACCTTGACCAGCACTAAGCTTTTAGTTCCCCAATGATACATATTTCTATCCTGCCCCAGGACCTTTGCTCATGCTGTTATCGCTCCCTAGAATGTTTCTCTTTCTTCCCTTCTACCTAGGTAACTCCCATTCTTCTTTCAGTTCTAATTCTTCTGCTTGTCCCTAAGGAAAACCATCCCAAATCTTTATTGTCTGTGTCCATGGAACCCTTTGTAGGGCTACTATGTATGCTTATGCAGGTTGTTAATCTAAACAAGGGTTCTAGCTGAGGTGATAAGGCTGAAATTCAATTTGTGCTTCACTTACAAAGCCTGGCACTTGGAGCAGGACTGTGTCAACCTGGAAGAAGGGCTGCCTTTCTTTTTTTTTCTTTTAATTCTCACCTGAGGATACTTTTCCTATTGATTTTTTTCTTTTTTCTTTCTTTCTTTCTTTTTTTTTAGAGAGAGAATCCAAGGGAGGTAAGGAGGCAAGGAGCGGGGTGGGAGAGAGAGAGAAAGTGTGTGTGAGACAGAGAGAAACATTGATATGAGAGAGACACATGGATTGGTTGCCTTCCACATGCGCCCGACCAGTATCTTTATTCATGTGATTATTTGTTTCTCCAACTAGACAGTAAGCTCTATGACCAGGGCCAGGATGAAATCTGCTACCCAAATCGAACCTGTAACCCTTCAGTGCACTCGACACTCTAACCACTTAGACACACCAGCCAGGGTTGGGCTGCCTTTTTCTTTTTTTTAAATGTTTTGTTGACTTTCAGAGAGAAGAAGGAAGAGGCAGAGATAGAAACATCGATGAGAGAATCTTTGACTGGCTGCCTCCTGCACACTCACTACTGGGAATCAAGCCGGCAACCGGAGCATGTGCCCTTACCAGGAATGGATCTGTGACCTCCTGGCTCATAGGTTTGATGCTCAGTCAATGAGCCACACCAGCTGGCTTTTGCTAATTCATCAAAGACATAGTCTGCCTGCAAAGCTCTGCTACTCCGGGTTGGTTCTGTCTATGGGGACACCTTTTTAAAAATAGCATAAAGATACAATGGTGGCAGCAGCCGCCGTGACCACGTGCTTCCCTTCATAGTATTTACTACAGTTGTAATTTTAGATTTACTAACCTGATTATTTGTTTTTCCCACTAGACAGTAAGCTCTATGACAGTAAGAAACTGTCTGGTTTTGCTTATTATCAAAGATTCCCAGCTCCTAGAACAGTGCCTGCCACATAGTGGGTATTCAGGAAACATTTATTAAATGCATGAGACAATTTTTAATGTCGGAAGAATATTTGGCTTTTTGAAGATAGGGACAGTGACTAATTTTCCCTATTTATTTCCTCCATGGCATTCAGTAAATTCCTCCTGATTGATTTAAAAATATTCAAAGAAGCCATATGATGCTCTGTTCATAGGAAACTAGATCTGCAAGTATATGATTACACACTGAATGAGTGATGATGAACAGCTGCTATTTATGAAGCTGAAAAGAAAAAAAAAAGTTGAATGAATAAGAAATCAACATCAATTGAAATGGGAAGGATTGAATTTAGCTTTTGAAACTCATTTCCTGATATGAAGCTTACAAGATATCAGAAGACAATACCAAGGGAGGCTATGAATTTTCTTGTCCTGTATAAGTAGATGATCTTTTGAAAAATTTCCAAGATAGAACAATCACTTATTTGAAGGCTAAGGGGTATTTCTGACTAGAGTTCTCATCAGTCTAATAGGAGATCAATTTTATTTTTCAATAAGCCCAGTAGTTGAGCATTGACCCATGAACCAAGAGGTCACAGTTTGATTCTCAGCCAGGGCAATGGACTCAATCCCCAGGGCATGCAGGAGGCAGCCAATAGAGGTCAATGTTTCTCTCTATTCCTCCCCTTCCTTTCTCCCTAAAATCGTTAAAGACATTTTATTTTTAAAAAAGGAACTCTTACCCTTTAAAAAATAAAATAAGGTTTTGTACCCTGGCGAGGTAGCTCAGTTGGTTAGAGCCTTGTCCTGATATGCCAAGGTTGCAGGTTCAATCCTGTGGTGAAGGCACATATACAAAGCAATCAATGAATGTATAAATAAGTAAAACAACAAATCAATGTTTCTCCCCTCCCACCACCCCCCTACCCCCACTACAATCAACTTACAAAAATAAGTCTTTGGTGTATGTGTGGAGGGGAGATAATTTTTTTTTAATATATTTTATTGATTTTTTACAGAGAGGAAGGGAGAGAGATAGAGAGTTAGAAACATCGATGAGAGAGAAACATCGATCAGCTGCCTCCTGCACATCTCCTACTAGGGATGTGCCCGCAACCCAGGTACATGCCCTTGACCGGAATCGAACCCGGGACCCTTCAGTCCGCAGGCCGACGCTCTATCCACTGAGCCAAACCGGTTTCGGCGGAGGGGAGATAATTTTACAGAAAAGCTAGTAAAGAGAGTTCCTGTATACCCTTCATCCAATTTTCTTCACTGTTAATATCTTACTATATTACTAGGAACATTTGTCAAAATTTAGGAATTGAAATATATGCATAACTATTTTTTAATTTAAATTCTTCATTGTTGAAAGTATTACATGTGTCTCCTTTTTTCCCCCATTGAGCTCTCTCCTGCTGCTCCCACCCCCATTATACATAACTATTAACTAACCTGCAGACTTTATTTGGATGTTCCCAGTTTCTCCAGTTATGTCCTATTTCTGTCCTAAGTGAAATATTATTTTGTCCTTCAAAAGTGTATGAAAGCCTGACCAGTGTGGCTCTGTTTGTTGAGCATCATCCCATGCACCAGGAGGATGCCAGTTGGATTCCCAGTCAGGACACATGCCCAGGTTGCAGGCTCGAACCCTAGTAAGGGGGTGCAGGAGACAGCTGATTGATGTTCTCTCTCATTGATATTTTTCTCTCTCGCTCCCCTTCTCTCTTCCTCTCTAAAACCAATAAAAACATATTTTTTTTAGAAAAAGAATTTACTGTTTAAAAATAGTGTATAAAAGAAAAGAAAAAAACAAAAATAAAGAAAAAAAAGGAAGCAAGAAAAATATAATAAAATAAGTAAAAGGGACAAAAAAAACACGCGAAAAACAAAATAAAAAAAACACCTGGCTCAGGCCCTAGCCGGTTTTGCTCAGTGGATAGAGCATTGGCCTTCAGACTGAATGGTTTCAGGTTCAATTCTAGCCAAGGGCACATGCCTGGGTTGCGGGTTTGATCCCCAGCAGGAGGCCAGCCGATCAATGATTCTTTCTCATCATTGATGTTTCTATCTCTCTCCCTCTCCCTTCCTCTCTGAAATCAATAAAGAAATCTACACTAATAAAAGAGAAACATGGTAATTGGCGTAGGACCGCTACACTTTTCATTGGCTAATCAGCGAGATGTGCAAATTAACTGTCAGCCAAGATGGCGGCCAGCAGCCAGGCAGCTTGAAACTAACATGAGGCTTGCTTGCTTCAGTGACGGAGGAAACCAACGTTCCTGCCTGCCACGGCAGGCCTCTGAGCGGGCAGTTTAAGAAACTCCGTAACAAATACCACCAGACTTCAGCCAGCAGATTCGCAACATTGTAAGCAAAGGCCAGAAACCTACTTTCAGCTGTGGAGGCCTAAGAGCTGGAGCCAAGCCTCAAAGCTAAAGCAGGCCCAGAATAAAAAAGAAATAAAGAAAAAAGGAGCGGTTGGGAGCTTCAGTCACCCCCAGCCTGAAAACAGCCCTCAGCCCCTCAC
>NW_006285247.1:1280652-1283349 GCF_000327345.1 Myotis davidii | reverse complement strand
GTAGCTCAGTTGGTTAGAGCACTGTCCCAATATGCCAAGGTTGCAGGTTCAATCACCAGCCAGGGCACATACAAGAAGCACCAATTAATGCATAAATAAGTGGAAAACAGAAATAGATGTTTCTCTCTCTCTAAAAATAAAAAGATCTATTTTATAAAAAGAAAAAACAAAAAAGATCCCTGACTGGTGTCGCTCGGTGGATAGAGTATCAGCCCACACACTGAAGGATCTCAGGTTCAATTCCTGGTCAAGGGCAGGTACCTGGGTTGCAGGTTTGATCCCCAGCCCCAATTGGGGAGTGTTTGGGAAGCAACCAACTGAAGTGTCTCTCTCACATCAATGCTTTTCTCTCTCTCTTCCCCTCCCTCCCTTCCACTCTCTCTAAAAATCAGTGGAAAAAATATCCATATAGGGGAGAGTAAAAGATATTTCGGAAAGATGAATGGGCCCTTAAAATAGGTGGGAGATATAATAGTTTGAGACAAATTTTGAGTGTGGTGTGGACTTCTAACTCATCTCCTGTGGTAAGAGTCAGTCTTCACTGGTTATTGAAACTCCTGAAAAGGGGATTTATAACAGATGGGTTCCTTTTGGAGGCTCTGTCTGTTTTTTTGTTTATTTATTTATTTTTATTGATTTCAAAAAGGAAGGGAGAGGGAGAGATAGAAACATTAATGATGAGAATCACTAATCAGCCGCCTTCTGCACAAACCCCACTGGGGATCAAGCCTGCATCCTGGGCATGTGCCCTGACTGGGAATTGAATCCTGACCTCCTGGTTCATAGGTTGACACTCAACCACTGAGTCACTGACCTAGTTCCGTGGTCGGCAAACTGAGGCTCACGAGCCACATTCAGCTCTTTGGCCCCTTGAGTGTGGCTCTTCCTAAGCCTTAGGAGTACCCTAATTAAGTTAATAACAATGTACCTACCTATATAGTTTAAGTTTAAAAATTTGGCTCTCAAAAGAAATTTCAATCGTTGTACTGTTGATATTTGGCTCTGTTGACTAATGAGTTTGCCGACCACTGGCCTAGTTCATAGACCAATGCTCAACCACTGAGTCACGCTGGACGGGCATGGAGGACCGATCTTTAGGCCAGTGGTTCTCAGCCTTGGCTGTGCATTAGAATCACCCGGGAATCTTTTTAAAACCCTGATTTCTGGGCCTCATCCTCCGGAAATTCTGTTTCTTTGTTATGGGGTGGGGCCACAACATTAGTAATAAAGAAACAGAAGATCTGGAGGATGAGGCCCAGATATCAGGATTTTAAAAAGATTCCCAGGTGATTCTAATGTGCAGCCAAGGTTGAGAACCACTGCTTTAAGCAGATAAGAGGAGTTCATAGAAAATCTGTTTTTCAAGTGCTTTCAGCTCAAAACAATCAACATTCCACAGCAGCATATTGTGGATGGCATGTCCTGAACTCCTTCACTTCCACTCTGCTCCTTGATTACAAATCCTCTCCTGTCCTTGCTGCTTTCAGAGTTTAGCCCTATCTCTCTACTACAAGTCTTGACATTTATTATAATAGCCTTAAATATAATTCCCTCTTGTTTTAACAAGTGCCAGAATAATTTTTAGCATTATTAATGATTAACTAATATCTATCTATTATCCCTGGCTCACCAGAAAAAAATTTAAATATCCCTCTGAGTTTTAATAAGTCTTTAAAAATATCTTCGCTTTGTTAGGATTAACATGCACCCTAAAAGGCATGATAATTTGATGTGTCTTTTAACCAAATGTTCAGCACTTTTCTAATTTTATGACTAGTAGTTGATTCCTACTTCCCACCTCCCACTGATCTGAGACATGTAGATTAATTTGGTTTGGAAATACTTTAGTTGACTATCCTTTAGTTGACGAACTACATTCACAATTATACTTTTCAATAGAAACGGGGAACCCTAGCTGGTTTGGCTCAATGGATAGAGCGTTGGCCTTCACACCGAAGGGTTGCAGGTTTGATTCTGGTCAAGGGCTCGTACCTCTGTTGCAGACACTTCCCTGGCCCGGGGCCCTGTGTGCAGGAGGCAACCAATTGGTGTGTTTCTTTCACATCAATATTTCTTTCTTCCACTCTCTCTAAAAGTCAATGGAAAAATATTCTCAGGTGAGGATTTTAAGAAAGGGGAATAGGTTCATCTCTGCCCATGTAAATGTCATACCAAAGCACATCTTATTTCCTCTGTGACTGATGCCATACTAGTCGTATCTGTCACCAACTGAAGAATGCTCAGCAATGCCTGGCACATTAGAAGAGTTCAACAAAAAACTGCAATTAATATTAAGAACTGAACTTTAATTTTTTTTCAGCTTTCTTCTTTTTCATATTTAAAAAAAATTGGAACACTTCCCAGATTTTCATGGCATCCTTGCCCGGAGGCCGTGTTAATCTTCTCTGTATCATTCCAATTTTAATACAAATGCTGCTCAAACAGCTTCTATAATTTTCTTGAGTCTTCACTGCAAAGAAGTCTTATTCTACCCTGTCTTTGCTTTACCTTCCTTTTCTCATTCTCAACTGAGTTCTCTCCTTATCTCCAAAAGGAAGAGTGACTTGCAACCTGCTGATAATGAAACGGACAGAGATAATGATATTCTCTGTTAAGGCATTGTGCAAAAGTAAAAGTAATTCTGTTCACAAGAATTTTATGGATGGGGCACGCTATTGGTTATTCACTGGTGATGTA
>NW_006285247.1:1279079-1280575 GCF_000327345.1 Myotis davidii | reverse complement strand
AAGAGAATATATATATATATATATATATATATATATATCTCAAGTAGGTGCTCAAGAAATTTTAGGTGCCTTCCTATCTCACTTTACATATGAAGACAATGAGGCTCCCAAACCCAAGGAGTGATAACCAAGTTCTACAAAAAAGAGGGTGTGTGTGTGTGTGGCTATCATCACTTTCCTTTTCCTGCGGCTCATTCGTTTTTGTGTCTTAATGACTCACGTAACAAAATCTCCAGGCTCACCAATGTAGTTGGCATCTGTCAAGCACCTAGATATGGTAACATTTACAGGGATAAACATTTTGTATAATAGTTTCACTGTCTTCCCCTACAACAGCTGTTTTCAACCTGTGGGTCGCCACCCCTTTGGGGGTCGAACGACCCTTTCACAGGGGTCGCCTAAATACATCCTGCATATCAGATATTTACATTACGATTCATAACAGTAGCAAAATTACAGTTATGAAGTAGCGACGAAAATAATTTTATGGTTGGGGGTCACCACAACATGAGGAACTGTATTAAAGGGTCGTGGCATTAAAGGAAGGTTGAGAACCACTGCCCTACAATTTTATTGTATCTGGTGTACCAAAAATGTCAGTGCGTCCTTTCAGTCCGCCTCACCCGCAGTGGGAGATAACCACTGGTTTGGGGGCCTTGATAATTCTTTAACAGAAAGAACACTCTGGACTCTAACTCATTGGGGGTCTAAAATCATTAGAATTGTTATCCCTACTTAAACCTGATCCAATATTGGTACCAATTGGGTGGGGACAACCATTCATTTCAATAAATATTCACCAAGAATTTAGCACGCATCCAAAAATTATGATTTGGTAGCGCTTCGATACCACCCCGAGCTACGGAAACCCAAGGAGGACTACCTGGCTCAGCAAACACATGAGGAACTGTGCGGGGCTTGGGAGAGGCGGGGCTTGGGAGAGGCGGGCCCGGACGTCCCAGCGCGAGAACACGCCCCGACGCATGCGTCCTTCTTAGCCGGTAACTTCCATTTGCTAGATGGGGGAGGCGAGTGGAAAGCGGGCTACAGTTTTAAAATTCCTATTCTTAACCAAAAACTTAATTGTGAACAATACCGTGAATAACTTGCGAGCCTTATCTTCCGAGTTCGGGATGAAGAACACTTGGCCTACACCGCGAACGCAAGAGGTTACGTCTCGTATCCTCCCTGTCCCCTGGGACATGGGTGGTCTAGTCCATTCCCCAGACTTTGGAGTCCTTGCAGCGGGTCGGAGACCGAAGAATTGGGCCAATTGCGACTGAAACGTCTTTGGAAGGAGGAAGGGGGTGCAGGAGCATCCCTTTGAGTCCCGCCTCTCCGTCTCAAAGGCGGTGGTAGGGAAGGGGGAAGTACGACAGCCTGCCCTCGACAGCCAAAGGAGCACCCCTCTCCGTGCAAACTGCCCGGAGGGCGGCGGGAAAAGGGCCGGACGGGAGTGGGAAACGAGAAGGAGCCGGGAAGCCGCGCGGGAGGGC
>NW_006285247.1:1258853-1259473 GCF_000327345.1 Myotis davidii | reverse complement strand
CAAGAGGCGGGGCTTGGGAGAGGCGGGCCCGGACGTCCCAGCGCGAGAACACGCCCCGACGCATGCGTCCTTCTTAGCCGGTAACTTCCATTTGCTAGATGGGGGAGGCGAGTGGAAAGCGGGCTACAGTTTTAAAATTCCTATTCTTAACCAAAAACTTAATTGTGAACAATACCGTGAATAACTTGCGAGCCTTATCTTCCGAGTTCGGGATGAAGAACACTTGGCCTACACCGCGAACGCAAGAGGTTACGTCTCGTATCCTCCCTGTCCCCTGGGACATGGGTGGTCTAGTCCATTCCCCAGACTTTGGAGTCCTTGCAGCGGGTCGGAGACCGAAGAATTGGGCCAATTGCGACTGAAACGTCTTTGGAAGGAGGAAGGGGGTGCAGGAGCATCCCTTTGAGTCCCGCCTCTCCGTCTCAAAGGCGGTGGTAGGGAAGGGGGAAGTACGACAGCCTGCCCTCGACAGCCAAAGGAGCACCCCTCTCCGTGCAAACTGCCCGGAGGGCGGCGGGAAAAGGGCCGGACGGGAGTGGGAAACGAGAAGGAGCCGGGAAGCCGCGCGGGAGGGCGCGCGCGCGCCCCTTTTTCAGCAGTGTGGCGGGGTCGCACGCACG
>NW_006285247.1:1248952-1258753 GCF_000327345.1 Myotis davidii | reverse complement strand
GGTGTGGCGGAGGCCCCGCCCTCGGCGGCAGGAACCTGGAGGGAGGCGGAGGAATATGTCCGAGAGGGAAGTGTCGACAGCTCCGGCGGGAACAGACATGCCTGCGGCCAAGAAGCAGAAGCTGAGCAGCGACGAGAACAGCAACCCGGACCTCTCCGGAGACGAGAATGTGAGTGGGGACCCCGAGTCCTGCGGGCGGGACTCCGGGGAAAGTTTTGAAGTCTTTTTAAACTGTGGGAGCGGGGCGGCCGGGCGGCTGTGGGGGGAGGGCGAGGTGTCACTCGCTGCTCAGGAAAACGCGGGCGTGGGAGAGAGAATCGGACTTGTCGTTGGGGTGTCGACGTGGGGCCGAGAGCGAGCAGAGACTTGGCGGAGCGTGGGCGCGGAAAGGGGGGCGAGGGGGGCGGCTCGGATCCTTTTGCGTGGACGCGGTGCTTTGGGGCCTTGGGGGCACTTGGGGAGAGTGCGGGAGCTGAGATTCCCGTCGTTTAAAAGGCGAGTTAGAGATGGTTCTGGGAAAGTTGGGAGGGAGAACCCGGCGTGTTAGAGACTCTCTTAAAGGAGTTAGGGACCGTGTCCGTCCTCGACCCTCACGGACGGCTGGATGGGAAGAGCTGATCGTAAGGGGTTTTGGTGACTCTCCCGAAAGGAGGTCTGGTGCCTGCCCCTGCCCTGCCCGCGGAGGTGAATGAGGTCAGTCCGCTTTTCTGGAGGAGGAGCCGATGGGAGGGTCGTCTTCTGACTTGGAGGGGAAAACCACCCGCGAGGAAGGAAAGAGAAGGGACGGTTCCGCTTTCGAAAGTTGCCGAGATACAGGGCACCACCTGGACCAGTGGCTCTCAACCTTCCTAACGCCGCGACCCTTTCATACAGTTCCTCATGTGTGGTAACCCCAACCATAAAATTATTTTCGTTGCTACTTCATAACTGTAATGTTGCTACTGTTATGAATCGTAAGGTCAATATCTGATATGCAGGATGTATTTTCATTGTTACAAATGGAACATAATTAAAGCACAGTGATTAATCACAAAAACAATATGTAATGTATATGGGTTTTCCGATGGTCTTAGGCGACCCCTGTGGAAGGGCCATCCCATAAAATTATTTTCGTTGCTACTTCATAACTGTAATGTTGCTACTGTTATGAATCGTAAGGTCAATATCTGATATGCAGGATGTATTTTCATTGTTACAAATGGAACATAATTAAAGCACAGTGATTAATCACAAAAACAATATGTAATGTATATGTGTTTTCCGATGGTCTTAGGCGACCCCTGTGGAAGGGCCGTCCCCCACCCACACAGGTTGAGAACCGCTGACCTGGTCGGTCTCGGCGGCATAGGTAGCTGTCCTTAAGGAGTGGGCTTCATGGCCTCTTGGTGTTTGATTTGGGGAATGAGATCTAAAAATAACAGTAAAACCAAAACGGATCATGATCAACATCTGGTCCCAACTCTGTTTAGGTGAGATGCCAGTAACAACCGAATTGACATTGCTCTTCCAGTTTCATGTTTTAATATGGCCAATAAGTTCTGCAAAATGTCTTGACAATTCATGTAAAGATAATACTCCAAAATGTGAGCCCCTTTTCATAATATATGGCAATAACATCCGGCTATTTTTTTTTTAAATCTGTAAAGTGTTATAGGAGGGTGGTAGAAGTTCTTCATTTTCTCATTTGGCTAGTTTTAGGTATAAATAGGACATCTTACACACCCATTTCTTAAATTCTGCATCACTGCATTACTGATCGAAGCATAATATTATATGAATGACACGGTGTCGTGACCAAAATTTTCACGGAAGAGATGGGAAAAGAACTCTTTGTAGATAGAAGAAAGATTTTTAGGGGATTGTCAGTTTGTGGGATTTGGACTTGAAATTTCTGGAAAGCTTCAGTGTTGAAAGTTACTTTAAAAGTAACATTTTTCACTTTTTCTACCCTAGCCGGTTTGGTGCAGTGGATAGGGTCCCTTGCAGACTGAAGGGTCCCAGGTTTGATTTCTGGCTAGGGCAAGTACCTCCGTTGCAGGCTCCTCTCCCGCCTGACTCAGGCGTGCTGGAAGAAGGCAACCACTCGATGTGTTTCTTTCATATCAACATTTCTCTCCGTCTTTCCCTCTTTCTTCCACTCTCTCTAATCAGTGGAAAAATATCCTCGGGTGAGAATTTTAAAATAAGAATGCCTGCCTCGCTGTAACTGGTTTGGCTCAGTGGATAGAGCGTCGGCCTGCGGACTGAAAGGTCCCAAGTTCTATTCCAGTCAAAGGCATATATCTTGGTTGCAGGCACGTCCTCAGTAGGGAGTGAGCAGGAGTCAGCTGATCGATGTTTCTAACTCTCTATCCCTCTCCCTTCCTCTCTGTAAAAAAATCAATAAAGTATATTTAAAAAAAAAAGAATGCCTGCCTCATAATAAGTACCATTCAAATTTTATATAATTGCTATTATTATAATTTTGTGATCACATAGTATAATCATATGTTTCTGACCTCTCCACATACTAAATAATCAGGCAGAAATGTAATGAAAATAGAAATTTATTTAGACGGAGGAAACTTCAGGGGGCCAAATAAATTGAAAGCTTATTTTATTTTTGCAGACTCTTAGGGAATATATTTGATGCATTAGAAAACTGTTCACAACCAAATGATTGGATGAAGCCTTTGTTTTGGTTCCTCCATCTGGATGAGGACTTCATATTTATGTATATGTTTTTATTGATTTCAGGGAGAGAGAGAGAGAGAGATAGAAACATCAGTGAAGAGAATAACATTTTTAAATGTGTAAATTACAGTGAAAAGATTATAAAAGTAATCATAAACTTATGTTATAAAATATTTTTGAGATTTGTTTTAATAAATATTTTATTTTTATTTATAAATCACAACACTAACATTTGTCACAAATACTGTTAGTATTCTTTTAATTTATTGGAGTGACATTGGTTAATAGTATCATATAGGTTTCAGGTGTGGATTTCTATGTTACAAGATCTCTATGTTTTACTCTGTGCCCATGCCCAAAGCTAAATCATCTTCTGTCACCATATATTAGGTCCCCTTGCCCCCACACACACCTTCCCTCTGTCAACCACCACACTGCTGTTTGTGTCCATGAGTTTCAGATTTATATCCCACATATGAATGAAATCATATGGTTCATAGCTTTTTCTGCCCAACTTATTTCATTTAGCATATTATCTGCCTTTGCTGGAATTTCTCATTTCCTTTTTTTAAAAATTGAATTTATTCGGGTGACACGGTAAAGGGTGTGTGCAGGAGGCAGCTGATTAATGTGCTCTCAAATCGATGTTTCTTTTTTCCTCTCTAAAACCCAATAAAAATATTTTTTAAAGTGCGCTCCCACAGAGGGAGTGCAGCTCAGCCACAAGCCGGACTGATAGCTGGTGAGCGCAGTGGCGGTGGCAGGAGCCTCTCCCGCCACCACAGCAGTGCTAAGGATGTCAGTCAGATATCCCCCAAGGGCTCCCGGCCTGCTAAAGGACAGAGGCCAGGCTGAGGAACAACACCCCCCCCCTCCCCCAGTGCATGAATGTCATGCACCTGGCCTCTAGTATTAAACTAAAAAGCTGGAGAAAAAAAAATAAAGGGAGATAAGAATGCAATGTGCCCTATTATTATTTTCAAATATACTTTTATTGATTTTACAGAGAGGAAGGGAGAGGGTTAGAGAGTTAGAAACACACCTCATAGAGAAACATTGGTCAGCTGACTCCTGCACAACCCCACTGGGGATCGAGCCTGCAACCAAGGTACATACCCTTAACTGTAATTGAGCCTGGGATCCTTCAGTTCCCAGGCTGATGTGCTATCCACTGAACCAGATTGGTCAGGGCTGTGCCATATTATTAACAATGTTTTGTATGACTTCTTGTTGTTTAATTTAATTTATTGGAGTGGTGTTGGTTAATAAAATTAAATAGGTTTCAGGGGTATAGTTCTATAATACATCACCTGTATATTGTGTGCACCCCAAATCAAGTCAGTTTCCATCACCATTTATTAATTCACCCTTTACCCACTCCTACCTCCCCTACCCCCAGTTGGCTTCTGGATTAGAATGTAAAGAAGCTCATGAATAATGCATGTAATAGTTTTATTATTTTACTTCTCTAGTGTTAAAAGATAATTTTCAGAAAAAGGCAAATGAATACATGTTAAAATTTTTATTTTACTCACGTAAGGGAACTGGGCAAGTCAAACAGTACAAATTAATAAGGAATAAAGGAATGTTGAGATGAAATTGTAAATGGGGTCAAACACTTTTTTTTCAGAGTGTAAGGGAAGGTACTTTGCACCTCTACCTTTAGAGATGGAATTTGCACTACTAGTTAGTTATCCACAACTTGAAAAAGAGATGTAAGGTTAGTCAAAGGCAACTAAGAGGGCTATAATCTGATACCATGGAAGAGTGTACCATAGATAATGCATAGTTTTCCATCGAAACCCAAAATTGTTTTCTACACTAGTTTTTAACTGTTTAAATACAACTGGAGGTGGGGAGAAATTGGGAAAGAGAAAAACAGTGATTTTAGCCTAGGAACTGAACTTTAAAATTTTTATATCTTTTTAAAGGCAGATTATGTTTAAGTTACAATTCAAGTTTTTTTAGCATGTCATTTTGGTAGGAACCATTTACAGCTTTGAAAGCCACCCCCAAAAACTACTTTTTTTAAATTTATAAATCTTTATTGTTGAAAGTATTACATAGGTCCTCCTTTTCCTCCTATTAACCCACTCCCATCCTCCCTCCCACCCACAGTAAATGAATTTTAATATACTTTTGTCCCTCTAGGTAAGTTTAACCTTTATAATATAAAGCTAGCTTTAGGAAACAGTAACTTAGAAACAGCCCCTAAGGCGCAATGGTTCCTAGACTGTATTCTCATAGATGTTAATAGGCACTCCAAGAAAAAAGGCTTTCTCTAGATGTGGTTAACTACTGCCCTAATGTTACAGATTTAAATAAATCTCTATTTCTAAAAATACATTGTAATATGTAATCAAAGGAGGTGAAATCCTCTTCTGAGATTAGAGGGCCATCAATATATCTTGTGGACTGGAGATTAGGTAAAAATTAGGTGAATTTTCAAGGTTTTCTGCTGCCATTTCTACTTTGGAAGGGAATTACTTTATAGAGTATCTGGAGCTCTAACATACAGGATGGGGCAAGAGTAGGACAAGAGTTGTGAGTTAACGGAACAGTTTATTATATTAGTTATTGCATTGTTTTCCATATGAACAGCTGTAAACCTACTTTGCCCCACCCAGTATTTATGAGTATCATTATTTCAGAGCTTTGAGTCAAATTTCAGTTGTACAGAATATGTAGGACTTCTTTTAGAGACTGGGAGGGAGAGGGAGAGACAGAGAGAAACATCCATGTAAGAGAGACACATTGGTTGCCTCCCACACACGCCCTGACCAGGGCCAAGGATCTAACCTGCAACGTAGGTACATTCCCTTGACGGAAATCGATCCCTGGACCATTCAGCCTGAGGGCTGACTCTCTATCCACTGAGCCAAACTGGCTATGGCAAGCATGTCAAACTCAAAGGCTAACACGAGCCAAATAAGGCATGTGGCCCATGGGCCGCAAGTTTGACATGCATGGGCTAGGGCAGTGGTCGGCAAACTGCGGCCCCTTGAGTGTGGCTCTTCCACAAAATACCACGTGCGGGCACGCACATACAGTGCGATTGAAACTTCGTGTCCACACTCAAGGGGCCAAAGAGCCCCCCCCATGTGGCTCTTGAGCCGCAGTTTGCCGACCACTGGGCTAGGGCATTAAGTCAGATTTAGGAGTCAGAGCTTTGGGTGTGAATTTCAGCAACCCTAACATGCAAAAGACGACTTAGGCTCTCCTTTGTTTTCTTTTTTCTTTTAAATTTGGTTCTCTTTCTATTTTTTTTTTTTTATTTGCTACTTAGGCTCTCTTAGACTTCTTATCTAATAGTACCTTGTGTGGAGACCATTGTGTTGCTATTTAAAGGCAGCATTAATACTGTTTTTCTGATTAGCATTTTTTGTTTATATTTTTGCTGAAATATCAAATATCCACAAGTTCTAATGTGTAGCTGGTTTGCTTTTTATCCTTTGGAGATAGGAATAAAATGTTCCATTACTTACAGAATTTATTAATTATTTCTTTTAGGTCATTCAGTAGCTGTCCAGTAAAAAGTCATTTGCTGCCTGAGTGTAGTATTACTGTTTTATGTAATTTTTTTCTAACTTACTGCTTACAGGATGATGCTGTCAGTATAGAAAGTGGAACAAACACTGAACGCCCTGATACACCTACAAATACACCAAATGCACCTGGAAGGAAAAGCTGGGGGAAGGGGAAATGGAAGTCCAAGAAGTGCAAATATTCTTTCAAATGTGTAAATAGTCTCAAGGTATGTGCAGAAAGACAGATCCTGTTAGTTGAATGCTAAGCTGCAAAATTATTTACCAGTGGTAAACATTTTATGCTCAAGATACTCTGTCAAGTTAAAAATATTTTTAAATTACAGTACTTTTTGAAGTTTTGTTTTTATAGTATAGACTGCATAGTTATAATTCACTCTACTTTCATTTAGCGTTTCGTTTTGTCTTAAATGGATAATACCTAGTACTGCAGGCTAGTTTTTCTTTATTGTTTATATTCAAATAAAAGGTTTTGGAAAATGTATTTTGATAAAATTTAAAAGTATATGCTACTTTCAGGTACTTATGCCTAAAAAGAACTGAATGTGACTCGTTAATTTTGAGCCAGCATAAATTGAAACCCATGCCTTAGTTTCTGCAGTTTAAAAGAATTTAACTCTTTATCTGTTGTTTTATTTGATTGTTTTCAAAGAAAAGGATATAAATTAAAAAAATTTTAATTATGTAGAAAACAAGTGGTTGAGGTTATATAAATGACTACTCCCTCAATAGTATCTTTATTTATAAAAGGGATTAGTGGAATTTAAGATGTTTTTCTTTACATGTATTCATTATTGGTTTAAATTGGGGGGTGTTTTCCTTCGCTGAGCAGAAATGTGCATTACATTGTCTTATACATGTATGAAAGAATCTTTTCTAAATATGTATTTCAGGTAAAGTCTTCAGAAAGCATAAGCGACTATGGCTATGTGGAAATTATTTTTCTGTTTGTAGCAAAATTCTTTGTTCAGTGTATGTCAAATTATACTCTTAAAAGAGAGAGATTAATCTTGGTTATATATTTTTTATAAAGGGAAAGTGCCCATGAGTTTCATATTAATATTCAGTTATATCAACCTATTTTTAGATAGTATGTCTAGAAGGTTGTTTCAACTGTCAGTTAAATATTTTAATTAAATATTTCAAAGCATTAAATCTATGGCTCTTTAAGGGTAAAAAATAAAAGTTGTTAGACTTTAAAAGTAAAAACATTCCCTTGAAGTGAATATGAAAATTAATGTTAAACACCAAGAGATTGCCAGTAAAATCCTGAGAATAACTTTGTGAACACTTGTTTTTTATGTATGTCCTTATAGCCAGCCTACTAGCAACTAAAGGTATAGTCCATGGCTTCC
Organism: Myotis davidii; assembly: GCF_000327345.1. Classification (NCBI taxonomy): domain Eukaryota; kingdom Metazoa; phylum Chordata; class Mammalia; order Chiroptera; family Vespertilionidae; genus Myotis; species Myotis davidii. The sequence continues at coordinate 1,251,180 of NW_006285247.1, read as the reverse complement.
CCTGACCCCTATTGTTCAATTACCATACTTGTTTATTACAAAACTTGGGATATTTTTCTTTTAGGACTCAAATTCCAGGTTATTTAAAATTGTTTCTATAGCAATAATAGAAAGCAGTGATTTGCGTCTGGTGTGCTTCAGTTTACAAGGGAAAAATTAAACCTAATAAAGTTTAGCTAGTACTAAGCCACTCTTACTTAGGTCATTTGTTAGTTTACAATTTCAGAAAAATAAATTTTGTCCTTATGTCCTGAGAAATGAATGCATTTGCCATAATTACCCAGTTTTGTTTTGATTCCAAAAAATATGGTTGGGTGTGAGAACATAGAAGGCAAATATAAAAGTATTTTCATAAATAAGTGCTTGTTACCTAACTTCTGATTTAAGTCATTGGTTGTCATAAAACTTTATCATATACTAGTATTTTAAAATGTGAAAACTGGACAAGTAGATATCTTTTTAGAGTCAAAAGTCAGTTTATGTGTGCTATTTCAAAATAGTGGCTTCCATGTTCAAAAAAAGTTATGAGGATGGTCAGTCTACTACAATTTTTTTGTTTCTAAAATACATTAATTTTTCTTATTTCATAATTATTTTATAGGAAGATCATAATCAGCCATTGTTTGGAGTTCAGTTTAACTGGCACAGTAAAGAAGGAGATCCACTAGTGTTTGCAACTGTAGGAAGCAACAGAGTAAGTGTTAAGGATCTGTTTGGCATTTGGTTTGATGATTAGATTCTGGTATTAATATAATAAGTGTAATGATTTTGAGATAAATTTCGTGTAGTTAGAGGAAATATTTTAATATTGCTATTTGCCCTTTCTCTATAATAGAAGTATCAGAGATAAAGAAAATTAGTAAAGTGTATATGAAAATCTCCCTCCTGTCAGAGTCTGGGCCACGCCGTGGGACCCAGAGTCAAGTTCCCACCTACCCGTGTGTGTACCTCGAAATCGCACAAGACCCAGTGACCCGGCCGGTCCCACTCCCATCAAGCCCTGCTAGGCAGGGGGCACAGCTTCAGGTCCCCAGCCCAGTGCCGGGGCAGGGGGCCATGGCCTCAGGTCCCCTGGGCCCGTACCACCCAGACTCAAGACCCTGCTGATCAGCCGTTATGGCATCATGGCATGATGACCATTTGCATATTAGCCTTTTATTATGATGATGATTTTACTCAAAATCATTCACACAATAGGTTTCTGTTTATATTTTGTTTTAATGATCTGTTTTGAGTGATTGAAAGAATTCATGTTCTTTTATTCTAATTTGAATAAAAAAATCTCATTTCTTTTTTTTTTTTCATGTTCTTTTATTCTAATTTGAATAAAAAATCTCTTATTTTTTTTTTAAATATATTTTTATTGATATCAGAGAGGAAGGGAGAGAGAGATAGAAACATCAATGATAAGGGAGAATCATTGATTGATCCAGATCAAGTCCTTAATCCGGGCAGGTGCCCTTGACTGGAATCGAACCTGGGACCCTTCAGTCCACAGGCTGATGCTCTATTCACTGAGCCAAACCAGCTAGGGCAAGTCTCTCATTTCTTAAAAATAAATGTAATTAATGCCTCTTATTAAAGTATAGATCCAGTATATGTATATAATAGTTACTGAAAGTATTTTAATATTTGTAGTAAATATTTGTTTTTATTTAAGGAGGCCAAGAGTATCTTGAACTGAGAAAAAACCATACTGGGCACGTTTTTAATATAAACCAAGCATGTCAAAGTCACAGCCAGCAGGCCACATGCCGCGAATTTGACATGCTTGATATAAACCATTATTTAACTTTTTAATTGAACCAGGGGCTGGACATGTGACTTATAAAGATTTATTCATTCATTCTATTTGCTTCTAAGTAAATGGAGAACAGGGAAATTCCCTAGTGCTTTCTAGAGAGTCTCTGGAGTTTTTCTATTGAATTGAAATCACTTTGGGAAAAATTGTTCTCCTCTTTTTATTAGATAACATTTTGGGTATTCATTAATACTATAGTAGAAGTTAGGAGGAATAACATAAAACTAGATTGGTGTATTTGGAAAAGAAAGATGGAGGAAATAGACTAATTGGATATGGTTTGACAACAAATACAAGCCACTTCCTCTGCCTTCAGCTCAAGAGGGAAAATGAGGTGAATCTGAGAAATGGTCCATAAGTTATTTTAGTTGAGTAAAATAAAATTTTATGTTTAACTAATTGTGATAAGCTTCTTAAAGAAATAAAG
>NW_006285247.1:1245506-1247930 GCF_000327345.1 Myotis davidii | reverse complement strand
TATTTTATTGATTTTTTACAGAGAGGAAGAGAGAGGGACAGAGAGTTAGAAACATCGATGAGAGAGAAACATCGATCAGCTGCCTCTTGCACACCTCCTACTGGGCATGTGCCCGCAAGCAAGGTACATGCCCTTGGCCGGAATCGAACCTGGGACCCTTCAGTCCGCAGGCCGATGGTCTATCCACTAAACCAAACCAGGTAGGGCTCTATAGTGCATTTTTAATGCAGTTTCTTATCTAATGGCCACCATAACAAGAAGGAATCTTCAGACCAAAAGAGGAAGGAGAATTAACAGAATATAACAATTAATATTGAAATCTTGTTATTGCAGTCCTGTGTGGATGCTGATGTATCCTTTCCTGAGTTTTCAATATGTTTGGCTAAAGAAATTGTCTTTCATAAGCACACTGAAACTAGGGTAATTTACTTATGGGATGACCTCCCAGCCAATTGGCAGTGAGAATCAGCTGTCAGGGACGTGATTTTTAATGCACACAGTTTCTATTGTCTGTGGTGCATTTTTTAAAAATACATATTTTTATTGATTTTAGAGAGGAAGAGGGAGAGAGAGAGAAAAACATCAATGATGAGATAGAATCATTGATCGGCTGCCTCCTGCACAGACCCCATTGGGGATTGAGCCTGCAACCTGGGTATGTGCCCTTGGCCAGAATCGAACCTGGGACCCTTCAGTCCGCAGGCTGATGCTCTATCCACTAGACCAAACCAGGTAGGGCTCTGTAGTGCATTTTTAATGCAGTTTCTTATTATCTAATGGCCACCGTAACAAGAAGGAATCTTCAGACCAAAAGAGGAAGGAGAATTAACAGAATATAACAATTAATATTGAAATCTTGTTATTGCAGTCCTGTGTGGATGCTGATGTATCCTTTCCTGAGTTTTCAATATGTTTGGCTAAAGAAATTGTCTTTCATAAGCACACTGAAACTAGGGTAATTTACTTATGGGATGATTGGACCTGAGCCAGCAGACTGCCTAGTAGTTTTGCACCAATTCTCCTCAAAATTAACTTGATAAGCAAGTTAGTATTGCAGTATTTAATATATTCTGGAAATTGTGTAATGCCATAAATATTATAATGGCTTCCTCAAATTAAAGGAGCTATTTTAAAGCAGTAGTTTCTGTAATATTTTAAAAACACAGTTGTGACTAAAATATGTTTAAAAGCTAAAAGCATGTGTTTCTGTATTTGAGATAAAATTTACTGTATTTTGTTTTCCTTAGGTTACTTTATATGAATGTCACTCACAGGGAGAAATCCGGCTATTGCAATCCTATGTGGATGCTGATGTATCCTTTCCTGAGTTTTTAATATCTTCGGCTAAAGAAATCGACTTTCATAAGTACACTGATACTTTTCTAAATTAATTAGTTCCCCAAAGTTATATTGTTCTTTCTTAACCTTAACCAATGCTCTTCCTTCACTATCATCCAAGAGATTTCTGGTATCTAGTTTTCCTCGTCCCTAGAAATCCATTGTAGGATGGATATGAGAGAGAATGGTGCAGGTGACTGGAGATGTTTATTGGAAATCGAGTAATAGAAAATTAGAATAGTTAAAAACCTCCTGTTTTTTGTTTTGTTTTTTACCTTGCCTAGAATTTTATCATTTCAAAGTAGTTATATTGATGAACTTGAGTTGATCAGAAGCTAGGACTGGAAATCATGCTAAGTATTTGATCAATAAAGCCTACAGGGAAAAACACATATCCAGTTTGTTTAGGAAATAAAATATTGCAAAACATGGGTTCATAAAGATAAAGACTTAAAAACCCAAAGGGATAGATAGGAAAGCTTGTTGATAAGATTTTTCTTCTAGATCCATTTGAAAAACTTAGCAAACAAAAAAAGACAAGGACTTTTCAGTCTTCCCTAGATGATATGGAAAGAAGTGACCTGTAGCCATACTGGAAAGGTTTCACACAGGAAAAAGTGGAAAAATGAACCGTAAGTCATCTTTAGAGGCACAGAGAACTATTGGGGTAGGGCAAGAGTCTTCAAAGTACAGCCCCTGGGGCTGGCCATCTGTTTGCTTTTGCTTTTTTTATTAGGTAATGATCCACCCACCTGTTTTATAAATAAAGTTTTATTTGGACACAGCCATACACATCCTTTACATGTTGTCTGGCTGCTTTCAAACACAAAGTTGAGTTATACAAATAGCTAAATAGTTCATCAAAATGCAGTGGAAGGACTGGTTTTGTTCTATCATTTTGTATAAGTTTTAGACCTAAAAATTTCCATTGTTTAAATCTGGTGATAAATTAATAAGAACTTCTGTGTCAAAAACTTTAGCAGGTCTTTGGAGGTTTCCATGTATTATAATCGTTTATGTATGTATTTACTTTTCAAAAACAAATTACATTTCTTAACCGGCATTTGTAGGCTGATGAAAACTTTT
>NW_006285247.1:1244283-1244806 GCF_000327345.1 Myotis davidii | reverse complement strand
GTTCATTTCCTGTCAGTCAGTAAAGGTAAGAGAAGGAAATTATTTTTTACTATTTTTTTTAAATCCAAGGATATGTTCCTCCCATTGATTTCAGAGAGAGAGAAGGAAGAGGTAAAGAGAGAGAGAGAGAGAGAGAGAGAAACATCAATGTGAGAGAAACAGATTGGTTGCCTTCTGAACTCTCCCTGAACCCACATACTCCGAAATCTGGATATGTGCCCTGACTGGGAATTGAACCTGAGATCCTTCGGTGCACAGCACAGTGCTCCAGCCAACTGAGCCACACTGGCCAGGGTAGAAATGATTATTTTTTAAGAGAGAAGCATAATTGGTACTGAGGATTAGTTATGCTACCCTTATTTACCATATTGCATTATGATAATTCTAGAACTTTATCCTCAAATGAAATTTTTTTCAATTATGTTCATCATTTTTTAAAAATATTTTTATTTATTTCATAGAGGAAGGAAGAGGGGGAGAGAGAGAGAGAGAGAGAAACATCAGTGATGAGAGAGAATCATTG
>NW_006285247.1:1241003-1242334 GCF_000327345.1 Myotis davidii | reverse complement strand
GGCTCAGCCCTAGCCAGTTTGGCTCAGTGGATAGAGCATTGGCCTGTGGACCAAAGGATCCTGGGTTCAGTTCTGGTTAAGGGCACCGACCTTGGTTGCAGGCTCTTCCTTGGGTCTGGTTGGGGCTCCTACAGAAGGCAACCAATCGATGTGTTTCTCTCACATCGATGTTTCTCTCTGTCTTTCCCTCTCTCTTGCACTCTCCCTTAAAATCAGTAGTAAAAATATCCTTGGGTGAGGACTTAAAAAAAGAGAGAGAGAGAAAATCATTGATCGGCTGCCTCCTGCCCACCCCCTACTGGAGATCAAGCCCAAAACCCAGGCATATGACCTCCTGGTTCATAGTCAGTGCTCAACCTCTGAGCCACACCAGTCAGACTCAGTAGGCTTTATTTAGATTTATAAGAAATGGAATGCCAACTAACGTCATCAGCCCTTTGAGGTCTTAAAGGTCTGTAATACTATAAAATTGTCCTGATATGTACTGTATGTAGACTTCAATACTATTATTAGATTTACTGTAGAAATTTTATAATTCTACGCAGTCTGTCCTGGCCAGTGTGGCGCAGTTGGTTGAGCATTGTCTCATGCACAAAAAGATCAGTTCCCGGTCAGGGTATATGCCCAGGTTTCAGGTTCAATTCTCCAGTTGGGGCACATGCAGGAGGCAACTGATCAAAGTTTTTCTCTTTCAGGTGCACGTTGTTGTGAACTATCCCCATTGAACTCTTTCATGAAACCATATGTTGTTGTTGTTTTTCATATAGCCTGGCAGGCAGTCATTTTCATTTACTTGTGATATGCAAGGTTTTTATCTTATAAATGAAGGCATAAAGCAAGAAAGTCTCTTTGTATTTAACTTGTACTCATGCACATGAAAGAATACTAACTATGAACTTGTTTTTTTTCCTATATTGATCAAAAAAATCACCAAGTTATGTTTTGTTTTGCTGTTTCTCAGTTATTAAAGGAAAAGATTAAACTAGTTAGCAATTGCTGGGCACGGAGCTGCATGCCTGTAGTCCCAGCTGAGGAAGGAGGATTGCTTGAGCCCAGGAGTTCTGGGCTGTAGTGCACTATGCCGATCAGCTGACAACAGTAAGTTTGGCATCGATATGGTGACCTGGGAGCTGGGGACCCCCAGGTTGCCTAAGGAGGGGTAAATGGTCCCAGGTTGGAAATGGAGCAGGTCAAAGCTCCCATGCTGATCAGTAGTGGGATTGCACCTATGAATAGTCACTGCACTCGAGCCTGGGCAACATAGTGAGACCATGTCTCTTAAAAAACGCACAAACAAAAATAACTAGTTAGCAATTAAGAAAGTTTGTTTT
>NW_006285247.1:1231392-1240543 GCF_000327345.1 Myotis davidii | reverse complement strand
ATTTTTTGAATATATTTGTACTTATTTCACTGAGGGAGAGGGAGAGAGATAGAAACATCAATGATGAGAAATAATCATTGATTTGCTGCCTCCTGCACACCCCACTGGTTGATTGAGCCCGCAACCCAGGCATATGCCCTTGACCGGAATCAAACCCAGGACCCTTCAGTCCTCAGGCTGATGCTCTATCCATTGAGCCAAACTAGCTAGGGCAGGGGCACCACATTTTGAATCGTAGCATTTTAATTGGAGGTACTAAGTGTTCCTATGGTTGGAGTTTGTGTGCTTTTGTGAGAATCATGCCCTGCCAACTTGGATTTTCTAGTAGTTGCAGTGGCAGTCTCCATTTGGCTTTTAAAGGCTACCATTGTTTATTAAGAATTTCAAATTAGAGTTACTGGCACGAACAGTGAGTCAGTGAGTGCCTTGCTGCTGTTCACCAGACTGGTGAATTCAGTAAGCAACAAACCTAAAGTTCCTAAGCTCTTGTGAAACAGTGTTCACAATTAATCCAGAGGTTGGATTAACATATACTATCTAGATGAGTAAGGAAAATATTTTCCTTAAATAGAACTCCCTACTCTTATTTCCTTTTATTTTTAATGGGAGTATTTTTCTTTATTTTTAAAATAGAATTTATTGGGCTGACATTGGTTAATAAAATTTTATAGGTTTGAGTTGTACAATTCTATAATACATCATCTGTATATTGTATTGTTGGTCCATCACCATCTACTGTTATTTCTAAAAGTGAGAACAGGTGACAGTCTGTATTTCTTTTCTATAATACTGGAGTTCACTGTTAGAAGAATTAATATATGACGCATGTATCATGTGTTAAATTAAATAGCATCCATGTACCACAGTATCTTATCCATGAAATAAGGTGGTTATAATAGATATTTGTTAGATGCCTATTAAAAATTAGTGAACAGCAAATGATAAACTTACATTGTTTCCCTTTTTTAGACATTTTTAAAAATTCATTTAAAAAGTGAACTCTTAAGACCAGTGTAACTGAAGATTTTGACTTACAACACAGATAAAATTTTAGTTGTTTAGTAGCTGCACATACAGATGTCAGTTTCATTGCTTGATTCGGGTTGGACAAAGAAAAGTAATATAACTATTCAGGTTTTATGTCATACATCAGCATTTAAATTTTTTTAATCCTCACTATAGGATATTTTTTCCAGTGTTTTTTTCTTCCCCCTTAGAGTGGAGGGAAGGGAGGTAGAGCTGTAAGCAAGAGACATTGATTGGTTGCCTACAACACCCACCCCGACCTACTGGCCGGGATCGAGCCTACAAACCAAGGCTCGTGCCCTTGACCGGGAATAGAACCCAAGACTCTTAGGTCTGAGGGCTGATGCTCTAACCAGTGAGTTAACTGGCTAGGGCTTGGCATTCAGTTTATCTTCAAAATCAAGCAAAGAAAATATTTTAAAGTTCATTGAAAGATAAATGAAATTTAAACACTATTTTTTGCTTTCCTTAGCTTACAAGCTCATCTACTGTGGTGGTGACAAATCACTTAAAACTAAATTTTGAGAGCAATAAAAACTCTTTTATTTTCTACATAGATGAAACCCAAAATGTTAGTGTTGTGGTTTGAAATTTTTCACAATACTGTACATAGGTGAAAACTGAATAGTATAGTTTGGAAAAATAATTTAAATATTTAACTTAAGCATTTTTGTTTTACATACAGGATTATGATCTTTTGGGTGAAAAAATAATGTCCTGTGGTATGGATCACTCTCTTAAACTTTGGAGGATTAATTCAAAGAGAATGATTAATGCAATTAAGGACTCCTATGATTACAACCCAAATAAAACTAACAGGTAACATTTGTGGCATTTAAAACAAGTATCTCATGCTGTGAAATAGATGGGTCTTACTTTTTCCAAAATTGTTATATAAGTCCCCAACACTGAGTTTAGAAGTTAACTTTAAAAACTTTATATATCATAAAATTCACAAATTTTCAACAGAAGCCATTATTTTTAATCTAATATATTTATGTTTCATTTTTTTAAATCAGCTTTACATTGTATTTTCTCTAACTTAGTAGCACATTTTACTTAGTTTCTTTCCGTGTAAATTTTAATTCAGTGCAGTAAACCTTTTTTTAAAATGGGGTTCTTAGCTTTAATTCATGTTAATATAATGCTTTCCTTTAATTGCTACTCATTTCATTAAGTGGAGAAATTTCAAAAGTGGGAGCCTTGCTCCCTGCGACTAAGAAGTGGGAACTTTGCAATGTTCTTCATATATTTTTGTTTGTTTGTTTGTTTTTTGTTTGTTTGTTTTTAATGGTTATCTTCATATATTTTTGAAATGCCTCAGTTCTTGATTCAATAACTATCTTTTCAGAATCTTATTTAGCCTATTAATATAATACTTTGACCATAGTTATCATGTTTGTGTATATTAACTTTGTTTGCACTTTGTGTTTCAAGCAAAGCTAGAATTTTCTGGTTATCAAATCAGACTAATAGATTATTAGTTAAATTTGTAGCCATCAGTATATATTTCATTGCACTTATATTCATCAAAACTTCAGTGGCCTCTAATGATTAGCACAGCTTTCAGATTTCTATTTTAAAACACCAAAAGCTTATACAGTCCTAAATTTACGTTTTTATATTTTCTGGAGCTCTAGAATACATAGAAATTATATTTCACAGTTTACAAAAAACAGGGGGTTATGCTGGTCTTCTCCTTGAAAGGTTTAATAATAGTTTATAATATGTATTTGATTTAAAAGCAAATAATAGCCTAACCCATGTGGTCACTGGTTTAGCATTAACCCATGAACCAGGAGGTCACGGTTCGATTCCTGGTCAGGGCATATGCCCAGGTTGCAGGCTCAATCCCCAGTGTGGGGAGTGCAGAAGGCAGCCAATCAGTGATTTTCTCTCATCATTGATATTTCTATCCCTCTCTTCCTCTCCCTTCCTCTCTCTGAAATCAGTAAAATTATTTTTTAAAAGCAAATAACATAATTATAGCAGAATTAAGCACTTAGTAGATCATTAATAATATTTTAATTTTTTAAAAGATTTTTGTATTCACTTTTAGAGAGAGAAAGGAAAATGTTGATGATGTAAAAGCAAAACATTGCTTTTTTTGCCTCCAACATGCCCTCCCCCTCCCTTCTGCCCCCAACTGGGGACCTAGTCTGAAACCTGGGCATGTGCCTGACTGGAAATCAAACCAGGGACCTTTCAATGCACAGGATGACACCCAAACAACTGAGCCACACCAGCCAGGGCTAATAAAAGATCCCAGAATTTGTATTGGAAGGGATGTTAGAAATGATTCAGTCCAGCAATCTTGTGGGAAAAGTAAAGAGAGGATTTGTGACTTGCCCGAGACATAACTAATTTCTGGCATATCAAACTTCTGCAGTTATTTCAGTACAGAAAGTGAATCACTCACTAGATTAGAAATGTTAGGTTTACTTTTAATTAACTGTAGGATTGGTAGCAACTTGTAGCTTACGGTCTTTACACAAACATTTTTAAGGGGGGGAAAATGCTACCATATTTTACTTTCTTCGATACAAAAAAAGTCCTAACTAATATATGTCAGATTCCTGTCAGATACCATTTTCAAAATTGTTGCTCAAGGCAGTACTCTAATGTAATCTTACCTTTAGCAGCCTTTGGAATTATGTATCATTGTTCCTAGGAAAATGACCATCTTTTTTTTTTTTAATATATTTTTATTGGTTTCAGAGAGGAAGGGAGTGGGAGAGAGATAGAAATATCAATGATGAGAGGGAATCATTGATTGGCTGCCTCCTGCACACCCCCTTTCCCCCCCCCGCCCCCCGACTGGGGATCAAGCCCGCAACCCTGGCATGTGCCTTTAATCGGAATTGAACCCAGGACCCTTCAGTCTGCAGGCCAATGCTCTATCCACTGAGCCAAATCAGCTCCAATAAAATGACCATCTGTTGAAATAACCCAGATGTGTTGACTTTCATAGTCTAATTTTATTTTATTTATTTTTGTTGTTAATCCTCACCCGATGATATTTTTCCATTGATTTTTAGGAATAGTGGAAGAGAGAGAAAGAAAGACAGAGAGAAACATCGATGTGACTGAAACACATAGATTGGTTGCCTCCTGCACAAGCCCTGACGAGGGCCAGTGCCCAAGGAGACTGCAACCAAGGTACATGCCCTTGACTGTAATCAAACCCAGGACCCTTTGGTCCACAGGCCGACGCTCTGTCCACTGAGTCAAACCAGCTAGGGCCCATAGTTTAATTTTAAAGGATTGAGTAGGTATTTTCTGTAAAAATACTTCTAGGTCTATAATCAGATATCTTTGCTTATCATTGGTTAGGATAGCCAGAATTGATTAAATTTGGCCTATATATACATGGTATGGTATGAAGCTACAATTTTTATAAATGAAATTGCATAGGATAAAAACAAAATTGAATTGAGCTGATAATGGAAAAAAATATAGAAACAAAAATGGAGTAAGACTGTAGCTCTCAATAGAAAGATAAGGTATTCAGTTTTCTAGGATCAAGGAAAAATCGTCATGCATTTTATTTTTCAAAGTTTATAAATCCAAAAATAAAAGTTAGTGTGATTCGACTATACTTTTTTCTCTTAACTTTTACATTTCCATTTCAGGCCATTTATTTCTCAGAAAATTCACTTTCCTGACTTTTCTACCAGAGACATACATAGGAATTATGTTGATTGTGTGCGATGGTTAGGTGATTTGATACTTTCCAAGGTATGGTAACTGCTGTTAAGCTGTACTTCCATTGTTTGTGTGAGTTGGATTTTTTTTTTTTAGGGAGCTCGATTTTTAATGCAGTTTGGTAAATTGGATGGCAAATTGGGAATTGCTTTTTCTTTCCTTTCTTTTTTTAATTTTTTTTTAGTCTCATGATATTTTGATAGGTTTGGAAACTTGTTCTAGGCATAAGACATTCCAATGAATTTTATAATTTGTGCTCCAATAAACTGAAAAATCTTCATTTGTAAGATGATATTGTTGTGATAATCAGTGTTATTATAAAATAACCAATATCTAAAGCTAGTAGTAGGGTTTTTTTTTTATGTTTTGTGTCCATTTCAATACACTTTTACATTTAAAGAAACAGACAGCTGGAGCTGGCTCATGGTCTGTAGTTTGCCAACCCCTTCTCTAGCATGTTGATGTACATATGTATCCTTTGCTGATAATTTAGAGAAGTTGTTGGTGATGTCATCTGAACATTTGGGATTGTTAAATTTGGAGAAATTGCTAGTTTCTTGTGTGGATTTCAGGTCATTTCACATTTTCTTGGCAGAGCCTAATCTATTTTTTTCTTGACTTGCAGCTAGTTTTATTTTATTTTATCATTATTATTATTATTATTATTTTTTTGCTTATTTAAACTTTTGATCTTGAAGTTAGATTCACAGGAAGTTTGAAAGATAGTACAGAGAGGCCCCTTCACCCAATTTCCCCCAATGGTTACATAACTATAATACAATATATAAAGTCTTGACATTGTACAATGTGTGTGTGTCATTTTATCACATGTGATTTTGTCATTGTAAGAATGTTACAGTATTGCGCTTTTTAAGATTTTTTTTTTCCATTCATTATAATGCCATCCAAGTTGTTGTGTGTCAGTACTTCTCCCTTTTTATTGCTGAGTAGTATTCTATGGTATGGGATGTACCACAGTTTATCTAGCCATTCATGTGTTGTAGGATATTTTGGTCCTTTCCAGATTGGGGCTATTAAACATAAAGCTGCTAATGAACAATCGTGTTTAGGTTTTGTGTGGACTTACTTAAGTTTTCATTTCTCTGGGATAAATGCCTAGAAGGGCAATTGCTGGGTCATGGTTAAGTTTGTTTAGTTTTTTAAGAAACTGCCAAACTATTTTCCAGAGTGGCCGTGCCATTTTACATTCCCACCAGAAATGTATGAAAGATCGAGTGTCTCGGAAGCTTCGCCGGCATTTGGTATTGTCACTATTTTTTATTTTAGCTGTTCTGATAGGAGTGTAGTGATACCTCATCGTGGTCTTAATTTGCATTTCCCTGATGGCTAGAGATGTTGAACATCTTTCATGTGCTTATTTACCATCTAATATATCCTTTTTGATGATGTCTCTTCACGTCTTCGCTCATTTTCTAATTGGATTGGTTTTTGTTTTTATTTTTACTGTTGAGTTTTGAGAACTCTCAATATATTCTAAATATGAATCCTTGTGTCAGATGTGTAGTTTGCAAATATTTTCTTCCAGTCTGTAGCTTGTCTTTCCATCCTCTTAACAAGGTCTTTAGCAGAACAGATATCTCTAATTTTGATGAAATACAATTTGTTGATTTTTTAAAAATTATTTTATGGATCATGCTTTTGATGTGTTTAAAATGCTCTTTACTAAGTCATAGATCCTAGAGATTTTCTCCTGTGTTTTCTTCAAAAAGCTTTATATTAAATATATGATTCTTTAAAGTTAATTTTTTTAAAATATATTTTATTGATTTTTTACAGTGAGGAAGGGAGAGAGATAGTTAGAAACATCGATGAGAGAGAAACATCAATCAGCTGCCTCCTGCACATCTCCCACTGGAGATGTGCCCTCAACCCAGATACATGCCCTTGACCGGAATCGAACCTGGGACCCTTTAGTCCGCAGGCCGACACTCTATCCACTGAGCCAAACCGGTTCCGGCTAAAGTTAATTTTTTTATGAGGTTTAGGTAGAAGTTTATTTTTTGCCTATAGGTTTCCAATTGTTTTAGCACCACTTATTGAGAGACTATTCTTTCTCCTTTTAATTGCTTTTGTACCTTTGTCAAATTGTTTGGACATACTTGTGTGAGGCTCTTTCTGGTTTTTCTTTTTTGTTCCAGTACTCCACCAGTACTACATACACAGTTTTGATTACTCTAGCTCTATAATAAATCTTGGAATGGGTAGGTAGAGTGATTTCTTCCATTTTATTATTCTATTATTCATTTTTACAATTATTTTAGTTATTCTGTTGCTTTGCCTTTCCTATAAATTTTAGAATAATCTTGTCTACACCTATAAAAAATCTTGCAGAGGTTATTTGCAGGAGGGTGGGGGGGATTTTGCTCAGAATGGTGTTAAACCTATCTGACATTTTGGAAGGGAATTATTAATATCTTGGGATTTTCTGCATGGACCATCTTGTCATTTGAAAATAAGAAGTTTTATATCTTCCTTTCTGATCTGGATGCTTTTTATTTCCTTTTCTTGCCTTATTGCACTGGCAGACTTCCAGTACTATGTTGATTAGCAGTGTTAAGAGCAGACATCTTGACTTATTTCTGATATAAAGGAGAAAAATTTTTAATCTTTTACAATTACATGTATTAGCTGTATAGTTTTGTAGATATTCTCTATCAAGTTGGGAACTGTTCCCTTTTCCTAATATTTTTAGTTTTACCATGAGTGGGTGATGACTTTCGTTAAGTGCTTTTTCTGTATCCATTGATATGATCATGTGGTTTCTTCAGTCTGTTAATGCAGTAGATTGCATTGAATTCTCTTTGCTAATATTTTGTTAAAGATTTTTGTGCCTGTAGTCATGAGGTATGATGCTGATCTGAAGTTTTCTTTTTATGCTGTTTTTGTCTGGTTTTGGTATCGAGAATACTGGCTTCATAAAATGAATTTCAAGTCTACCCTCCTATTTTCTTGAAGAGATTATACAGAATTGGTGTTAATTCTTTAAATGGTTGATAGACTTCTCCAGTTAAATCATCTGAGTCTAGAAAATTTTGAGGGGGAGTTTTTAAAACACAGATTCAATTTCCTTAATAGTTAAAGGGCCATTCAAATTAGCTATTTCATATTAATGAATTTTTACTGGTAATTTTTCTTGTATGAGGAATTGGTCCATTCCATTTAATGTAAAATTTATGTGTATGGAGTTGTTTGTAGTAGTCCTTTATTATCCTTTTTATATCTTTAAGGTCTCTAGTGATAGCCTGTTTCATTCCTGAAATTGGTAATTTTTCTTTTTATGAGTCCTGCTAGGTGTTTGTCAGTTTAAAAAAAGATTTTGCTTGCTGTGGGTATATTTTGCACTTTTACTAGTTTTTTAAAGTGGGAGATTCAATTATTGACTTGAGACTCTTTTAATGTAAGCATTTGGTGCTATGAATTTCCACCAGTACTGCTTTAGCTGCATCTCACAAATTCTGATAAGTGTATTGTGTAGTTTCTAGGTGTTGGGAGACATTTTTGTTACCTTTCTGTTCTTCATTTCCAGTTTGATTTCACTGTCAGAATGCAGTTTATTATTTTGATTATTTTTTTCAGATATGTTTCATAACCCTATTTTTGGTTTGTTCCATGGGAGCTTGAAAAGAATGTATAGTCTGCTATTGGCTGGAGTGTTCTGTAAATATCGTTTAGATCCTATTGGTTGATGATGTGGTTGAATTTATATCTTTGTTGATTTTTCTACTCATGTTGTTATTGAGAGATGAGTTTGGAAGTCTCCAGCTATTATTGTGGCTTTTTCCTTTTTAGTTCTATATCTTGCAGCTCTGTTGGTTGGTGCTTACATACTTTGCTATGCCTTAGTGGCTTGACCTTTTATCGTTATGTAATGTCCACCTCTAGTAATTTGCTTTGAAGTCTCCGTTATCTGGGAGTAATTTATTCCATTTTGCTTTCTTTTGATCAATGTTTGCATGGTATATCCTTTCCCAACTTTTTTCTTTTAATGTACATGTATCATTATATCTGAAGTGAGTTTCTTGTAGGTGGCATATACACTGAGTGTCCAGATTATTATGACCACCTGACGTTTGTTGGCAAATTAGCTATAATTTCACACTGAAGTTGCTAGAGGGCCGGACCATTATAAATAAGGAAGCAGGTTGTTTACCACGACAGAAGTGATTTTTTTCTGAAGATTCAGGTAAACAATGCGATTTAACAGCCTTTGAAGGTGAGTGGCCAGATTATTATGACCACCTGACGTTTGTAGGCAAATTAGCCGTACACTGCATTATATGGGATATGGAAGCTGAAGGCCTGTTCGAACACCTTTGCTGTCTGCAGTTACCAAGATAAAACATCTCCAATTCTCACAGGAACACAAGGATTGGACAGTCGAGCATTGGAAAAAGTCATG
>NW_006285247.1:1227316-1231161 GCF_000327345.1 Myotis davidii | reverse complement strand
AGGAGAATCGCCACAGTATTGAAGGCAAAAGGTGACCCAACAAAGTACTGATGGGGTGGTCATAATAATCTGGCCACTCATCATAATATATATCCCACGTTCACAGGCTGTTAAATCACGTTGTTTACCCATATCTTCAGGGAAAAAAAAATCACTTCTGTCGTGGTAAACAACCTGCTTCCTTATTTATAATGGTCTGGGCCTCTAGCAACTTAAGTGCAAAATTATAGCTACTTTGCCAACAAACGTCAGGGTGGTCATAATAATCTGGACACTCAGTGTACTTGTGTCATGTTTTTTAAATCCACACTATCAAACTTTTAGTTGGTATATTCAGACCATTTATATTTGAGCCTTAATATATCAATTATTACATAATTCTTTCTTTTAATTTCTCTGGGTTTTTTTCTCCTAAGTTCCTGTAGGTTGTGTGAACATGTTTTAGAATTACACTCTTATTTGCCTGTAGTATTTTTTAGTGTATTTCTTTGTTTAGCCTTTTTGAGGTTTGCCCTATGTGTTATATATATGATATATCGATATATCTGTGATATATATACATTTGATGTTAGGACAGTGGTTCTTAACCTTCTGGCCCTTTAATTACAGTTCCTCATGTTGTGACTCAACCATAAAATTATTTTCGTTGCTACTTCATAACTGTAATGTTGCTACTGTTATGAATCGTAATGTAAATATCTGATATGCAGGATGGTCTTAGGCCACCCCTGTGAAAGGGTCGTTCGACCGCCAAAGGGGTCGCAACCCACAAGTTGAGAACCGCTACCTTAGGACAATATGGTGGTTTAGAAGATGCTGACCTCCATGCAGTTAAAAATCTGTGTGTAACTGCAGTTGATCCTCTGCATATGCTGAGCCTCACCTGCAGATCGAAAATAGCTTTTTTTCAATAGACCTGCACAGTTCATACTTCTGTTGTTCAAGGGTCACCTGTATATCAGTCTACTTTACTGTAAATCAACATTTTACCCTTCAAGTGAGGTGTAGAAACTTTCCTTTACTTCACTTTTCCCTCTACTTACAATTGTCTGAAACATTCCCTTTAGAATGAAGAACTACATCAAATAGTATTATAGTTTTTGCTTCAACCATTAAATGTAATTTAAAAATTCAAGAGGGAATGGTGAATATGGTATTTTCTAATTTTGCATTTTTTTGTCCTTCTTAATGTTTGATGTTTCAAGAACCCTTCATAATATCATTTTCTTTCTGTTCATAAAACTTCCTGTAGCCATTCTTTTAGGGTAGGTCTGCTAGTGACAAATTATCTTCATTTTTCATAGTCTGAGAATGTCCTTATTTCCTCTTCATTCCTTAAAGGTATAGTCACTGTACATAGGATTTTGTATTGCAATTCTTTTCTTAAATATTGGAAAAATGTTGTGGCTACTCTTTCTGGTTTCCATGGTTTCAGATGAGAAATCTACCATCATTGGAATTATTCTTTCTGTCTTAAGTGCAATCAGGATATTTTTTTCTTTGTGTGGATTTCCCAAAAGTTTGACTATGATGTATCTTAACACAAATTTCTTTAAGTTTATCTTTTTGGGGTTCACTCAACTCCTTGAATTGAAGCATTTTTATGATGGCTACTTTAAAACCCTTGTCAGATAGTTCTAACATTTATGTCATCTCTGGGTTGACATCTGTTTTCTCATTAAAGTTGAGACTTTTATGTTTTATTTATTTATTTGTAGAGTACATTTATTAAAGCTGGGGACAGTGGAAAAAGGGGATTTAGAGTAGAAGCAGCAATAGGAGAGCCTAGGTGGGGCTGCTATTGGCTCCCTGAAATTAGAAAAGGGGCCTTGGGGACAGGTTCAGTGGTTTTGCTGCCCACCCTTCCTCTCATTGCAAGTCCCATGGGGACTCCAAGAGCTTAAAAAAAGTAGGTGCCTTACAAAAGGGCATGGGCACGCTCCAAGGAGAGCGCTGAGATTGAGATCTGGATATTTTGGGTATTATGTTACAATCTTTGGGTCTTTTATTTAAATCTACATCAGGCTTCCTCTGATAAGTTTTCTTCAACTGGGGAGGGGGAGCACTGCTTCATGATTGGCAGGTAGCAAGGGAAGTTCACGTTCTCCCCTTGATTGGGTGATGGTGTTTCATTATTGCTGGGATGGGAGTTCAGGCTTTCCACTGCAGCTCAGGTGACACCACCCTAGCAGAAGGGGCTGATGGGACTCATTACTACTCCTCGGGTGGTCTCCACTGACACTGTAGATGGTATCCTCTGATCCCACCCCAGCCAAAGAGAAGGAAGAGTCACCTCATTACAGAGCGGATTATTATGTACTGAGATGTTTAGTTACTACCTGGGAAGGGTTTCCCACTGAGTTTTTGCTGGACCATATAGGTGCAGGTCCACAGTTGGTTTGGGGTGTTTTTTTGTTTTGTTTTGTTTTGGGTATTTGGCTGTAGTTAGAGAATTTGTTTGAAAATTTTCTCTCTTGCTAGGTTGCCATTTCCTGGTCTCTTGTAGAGAGCAGGCTTTGGGGACTAGGAGGTTGGGTTTGTTTTGTTTTGTTTTAGTCTGTCTAGCTTCACCCGTTAAAATTGTTGAGTTGCTGACTTTTCCAGCATCTTGCCTGAAATACATAAATGAGAGAAAAGAAAATTGGGGAGCTACATTTCCTGCATGTCCCAGGATACCTAATCATTCTGCCTCCTCTATTTTTTAGACTTTCTAAAGTTGTATGTAGTGGGACAAATAAGGGAATGTCTATCTAGTCTGTCATTTTGGAAGTAAAAAGGCTGTAAAATTTCTGCTCTTAGAACTTCATCAGATGGTGGGAAAGGATTTCTGCATTTTAAGTGAGAAGCTGAACTGAATAAATTATACTGGTGGTCTCAAATCTGGCTCTGCATCAAAATCATTGTGAGAACATTGTAAAAATAGATTCCTAGACCTTACCCCACAGATTGTAAATCTGGCACAAGGGCCTAGGAATGCGTAATTTTAAAAAGCTCTCTAGGTGATTTCGAGTACAGCCATCCATTAATGTGGGTAAATTCTTTTTACGTCCCTATGCTTTAGTTCTCCATGAGGGGACTCTACTAGGATCCTTTATCAATGTAGGCAATAAGAAGCACTTGAACAGCTATTTTACACTTCTGTTTCAGCCTCCTATCCCAAAGATTCTGATTAATTAGGGCTGGGGCCAGGATGATTGAGAAAACTACAGGCTATCAACTCAACTGTGCACTTAGGGAAGAGTCATTCAGACTAGGTGATATCTAAGGTACTTTACAGTAAAGAACTTGTAAATAAATAGTCCTGGGATTTTATATAATCTGGAAAAGGCAAAGAAGGATAAAAGAATGTTGTCCCCACCTTAAGTGTTTCAACGCTGGTCACCCCCACAGGGTTGCCACATGGGATTATGTAGGCTGTGTCCTGTGAAACTTCACCTACACCAGTCATTTTCAGTCCTGACACCTGTTGAAATACATTGTAAGGTGTTCAATAGCCTGTATTCAGTAGAGGCCAGAGAGATTGCCAGGTGTCCCTTAATGGCAAACCAGAGACCTACATAGTAATCTGAGTAGTGCCCACTGATTTGCAAATATTTTTCCATTATATTGTTTACCACTTGTTGCTTAAGTAGAATGTATGCAAAGATTCGAAGTTAGACGATAAGAAAGATATAACTTAGCCTATTTCAATCTCATCCTCATATCAATGTCTTAAAAGTAAACCACTGCTTTTATGCCTTGTACATATAATCTGGTCTCTAAATCCCTTTTTGTGAATTTCATAGGAAAGCTAATGAATGAGGATTTATAGTTAACAGATAAAGGGAACCAGTTGGATAGGGAAA
>NW_006285247.1:1224083-1227294 GCF_000327345.1 Myotis davidii | reverse complement strand
AATGAAACTAGTGAAATAAAAAGCAGGAGACATATTGAAGAGCTATGTATTCTACTACACTGTAATTTTTACCTTTGCTATCAAACACTTCAAGTCTCTGGATGCTAATGTATCAAGAGCTGGATTTGGTTTGGGTTGGAAAACAAATTGTGACTTTTAAAATAAATAGTTCAGACAGTGTAATGCCTTTGTATTGCCAAAATCTGTTAATAAATCAGACTTCTTATCCTCAAATGTGGACATTAACTCTACAAATATAAATGAATGTATATCACTTACTTAGATGGATAACCAGGTTCTATGAGCTGTCAGTTCTAAAATGATAACAGAGAAAAGCTTTGTTTCAGTATTTATAATTCAGTTCAACAAGTAATTTTTTTTCTCATCTCTCTTTTAAAGTCTTGTGAAAATGCCATTGTGTGCTGGAAACCTGGCAAAATGGAAGATGATATAGACAAAATTAAGCCCAGTGAGTCTAATGTGACTATTCTTGGGCGATTTGATTACAGCCAGTGTGACATTTGGTACATGAGATTTTCCATGGATTTCTGGCAAAAGGTAGCAACATTTTTACATTTTGAGATTATTTTACTTAAAGCCTTGGTAATTTTAGTTTTCTCTGTTATGCGTCTGTAGTTTTGAGACTCTATCTTGATGGTTTGTATTAATTGTTTGGGCCTTTGATATTAGGCTCTGAACACCACCTGCAATGCTTAAAAATGAAATTGACAGGTGTCAGGAGTGGTAGTTAGGTGTTTATTTTCTACAACATCTGTTACTAAAATTTAATGTTTTGGTGATTAAAATTAAGGTTTTTATGTGTCTTTACCTCAGAAAAACTTAACAAACAAACATGGAAGTTAGAAACAAAATAGTAGTTACCTAAATTTTTGAAGAAATTTGGTATTAGGTTTTTGTTGGTAATGAGTTATCTGAGTATTTATATGAACATTTTTGGAAGATCTTTCTATAGCTTTAGCTAGTTTTTTTAAAAATATATTTTTATTTCAGAGAGGAAGGGAGAAGGAGATAGAGATAGAAACATCAATGATGAGAGAGAATCATCAGTTGGCTGCTTCCTGCATGCCCCCTACTGGGGATTGTGTCCGAAACCCCCAGGCATGTGCCCTTGACCAGAATTAAACGCAGGACCCTTCAGTCCCCAGGCTGACGCTCTATCCACTGAGCCAAACCAGCCAGGGCTGCTACAGTTCTTTAAGACACAATAAAGAGTACTGTTATTATAGTGTAAATTGTAAAGCTCGTCATAAATTTGCAACGTGCCTTCTTTCTTACTCGAGACACCTCTGTGAAGTATTAGTTGCTGTTATCCCCATTTACAAATCAGAAATATAAGATGCAAAGAAGTAATCAAGAGCATAACCAGAGGATGGAGCTGAGGTTTTCCCAAAATAAGAAAGCTCTCTTAGGATTGCTTGAAATCTTTAAAGCTTATTTTAATAATTTGGTGGGGTTTTTTTTTAATATATTTATACAGATGCTTGCATTGGGCAATCAGGTTGGCAAACTTTATGTTTGGGATTTAGAAGTAGAAGATCCTCATAAAGCCAAGTAAGTATTTAGAAATTCCTGCCTTCATATTCTTTTTTTTCTTGTTTCCAAATACTTCATAATTTGAAAGAACAGATCAGTGCACAAATAAAAGTACCATTAGGCAGATCTTATGCAAGCTGTAATAGAAATAAAAACCAAGAACTCAAGCGATTAACTGTAGCTATTAGAGAACGTATACTATCATGCCCTCACTCTTTTTTACCTTCCATATCTTGTCTTTTGCTACACCAAATATAGAGGAAGTAACTTATACTTACAATGCCATCTTTAAATCATTTGTAATATTTGCATGTCTTAGAGTACTTTAAAATCTTTTTTATTTTAATGATTGTTTTTCATAAGTACCTGATAACTTATTTTTTTCATATAAGTTATATGGTGCCTATTGAATTTAAAATATACCCAGGTATTTTAAAATTTGAGATTGAGCTCTTAGTTAAGTATGTTCTGTTTTCAGATGCCTTCTGTATGCGTTGGGACAGCTAATCATTTTCTACTTTATTGTTTTAAGTTAGATATTGGCAACATTATGTATGTATGGTATTTTAACCTGTTGTCATGTTTTCTCCTTAGATGTACAACACTGACTCATCAAAAATGTGCTACTGCTATTCGACAAACCAGTTTTAGCAGGGATAGCAGCATTCTCATAGCTGTTTGTGATGATGCCAGTATTTGGCGATGGGACCGACTTCGATGAAATACTGTTCCTAATCAAATTAGAGTGTGTTTTCTGTGTATAGTAGAATTAATGTATCTTGCTAGTAAAGGCACATAGAGCATTTAGAGTTGTCTTTCAGCATTCAATCAGGCTGAGCTGAATGTAGTGATGTTTACATTGTTTACACTCTTTGTACTGTCTCCTGCTCAGACTCTACTGCTTTTAATAAAAATTTATTTTTATAAAACCACGTGTTATTTTAGTTTATTTTTATTGTGATGAAAAGAAATGTTGAAAGTAATAAAATTATGCCTTTTCTTTTTGTAATGATCAATTTCTTGTAGTTCACTTAACTGGAGTAGGCTATATAATGTAATAGTAAGTAATTATGTTTAAAATTTTAGAGTTGTAACAGTAATGTTCTAATAACCTATCCTTACAGTTAAAAAATATTGCCATTCAATTTACAACTTGGTCATTAGTTATAGTGGAAATATCATTAGAGCAAGGGAGGGGAGGGTATAGAAGCTTAGGTGTAGTGAGTTGAAAAAATGGAAGAAATGGGGAGTATGTTTGCATAGTGAGCTTCTATCCCCCTTGCTATGTCCCTGATTCTATTATAATCACCAGTTCATTCTGTTCATCAGATTACTTATTCACTTGATTCTTAGATTCACTTGTTGATAGATGCATATTTGTTGTTCATAATTTGTATCTTTACCTTCTCTTTTTCCTCCTCTTCTTAAAGGATACCTTTCAGCATTTCATATAATACTGATTTACTGGTGATGAACTCCTTTAGCTTTTTCTTATCTGTGAAGCTCTTTATCTGGCCTTCACTTCTGAATGATAGCTTTGCTGGATAAAGTAATCTTGGTTGTAGGTTCTTGGTATTCATCACTTTGAATATTTCTTGCCATTCCCTTCTGGCCTGCAAAGTTTCTGTTGAGAAATCAGCTGACAGTCGTATGGGGA
>NW_006285247.1:1219540-1223459 GCF_000327345.1 Myotis davidii | reverse complement strand
AACCTGCCCTCGAGTTCCAACCGTTGCCAGACAGTCCACTTCTCCCGTTTTAGTCTGGGTCCCCAGAGACTCGCCAGGAACTGGAGTCTGAGACTCCCTCCTGATTGAAACAGACAACCGCGCCCTCCGCCGCCAGCCCGCTCCGCATGCACTCCGCACCTTAGTATTTGACTTCAGCACTGCGCCTCCTCTGAGTCTCGGTATGCTATTCTCTTTCCTCCTAGTTGTAGAACTGCCACTCAGCCAGCCTTCCTGTGGTTCTGGATGATGTCCGTTCCGTCTTTTATTTGTATTTTTGAAGTGGTTGTTCAAAGCAGCAAACTCCGGCATTAACCTATGCCGCCATCTTGGTTTCTCCTATTTTTTGACATCCTTATGGGCTCAGAATGCTCCTGTCGTTGTTGTATCTGCGCACTCTCCACCTCCAATTAGGGCATCATCTGATGTCAGTAACAATAAGGCTTGTTGATTGGAGGAAGCCTGTTTGACAAGGTATGGGCAGCTAAGCACCTGCCTGGCTCCCTCCTCAGCTGACTTCTGTGTATAAGATGCCCCTCGATTTTCAGTCTAATGATTTTAGAAAAACATAGCATCTTATACACGGATAAATACAGTACTTAGAATATGACATATAAAATCAAATGGAGAATAGGAGGAGCTATAACTGGAAGAGATAAAAAGGTCTAATGATACATTTTGAGATTCAGGGAAAAACGAATATTGAATTACTTTACTTGCTATCATGATAACTAAGAGCACCATGTGGGCATTTATGATAGAACTAGGTCAGTGATGGCGAACCTTTTGAGCTCGGTGGCGTGTCAGCATTTTGAAAAACCCTAACTTAACTCTGGTGCTGTGTCACATATAGAAATTTTTTGATATTTGCAACCATAGTAAAAGATTTATATTTTTGATATTTATTTTACATATTTAAATGCCATTTAACAAAGAAAAATCAACCAGTAAGATGAGTTTGCGTGTCACCTCTGACACGCGTGTCATAGGTTCGCCATCACTGAACTAGGTGGTGGTACTTGCATCTTCCTTAACATGTCTCCTCCCACTTTCCATTGCAGTATAGCCACTAATGAAACAGTTACTTCAGTCTACGAAACCCAGAACTTTACCCTGATAATGTATTATTGCCTTTTGTGATGAGGCAAAGAGCTCACCAGTATAAATTTTTAAGGCTGCCTACAAGCACAATTGTAGTACAAGATGTGGAAGTCCCTGGGTGGTTTTGTGTCTTGAACAATGGCAACCAAGGACTGACATCTACACTATGGGTCTCCCCAGGATTTAATGCTTCAGCTAAACTCCCTCTACCAGTCACTTACCACAAGTATTCCAATGCTTTGATGAGCCATGAGCTCTTCATTTAACTCCACATCATGGAGCCCATTCTCTATCTCCCTCTCCCTTCCTCTCTGAAATCAATCTCCATAAATAAAAGCCTAAGTGACCGTCCGATCATTTAACCATCTGACCCGTAGCTATGACATGCAATAACACCAGGGGGCAGACGCTCCAACCAGTAGCTATGATATGCACTGACCACCAGGAGGGCAGATGCTCAATGCTGGAGGTGCCATGCTGCGGTGACTTGGCAGCTGCAGTTCTTGAGTGATGCACCCAGAACCAGAGAGGAGGGAGCCTAATACCGGTGAGCATCACCCGAGAACCACCTTCTCACAATCTGAGACCCCTCGGGGGATGTCAGAGAGCTGGTTTCAGCCTGATCGCCACAGGCCAGGCCGAGGGATGCCACTGGTGCATGAATCCATGCACCAGGCCTCTAGTAAAAATATATTTAAAATAAAAGTTCAAAGATAAAATTACTAAGAATGTGAAGTTGGAAACAGCAAAGCATCAAACCACCTATGGAGTTTTTCTGAGTCTAGTGCCCTATACTATGCCACGAGCCCATGACACTGGCCCTGCCTGAGGCTGGCCTGAGGCCCTGTGCTTTCCTTTCCCCAGCAGCTCTCATCTGGCAACTGACATCCGTTGATAAGTTTTCATTTCTTTTCTAAACTATTTAGTCTTATCAGTCTCTTTCTGGCTCTATCTTGGTTTCTTCGGTCCATTTAAGTAAAATGAATAGAACAATTCTGCCCCACATTTTTCTCCAGAGGAAATATAATTTACTGTTTGTTTCAACGATAGGAAATAGGGGAGAAGCTGGGAGCCACATTGGCTCTGTGGGCAGGGGACCAGAATGTAGATGGTTGCTGTTGCAGAGATGGGCTCAGAAAGGACTGGGATGTGGCTTTGTAGTTTTAGGCTTTGGAAAAGGACTGGATAGAAATTAGATGTTTTTAAAGTTGCTTAAAAGCTAATGCGAGAGAAGGGTAGAGGTCTAAAGAGTTAATGGTCACCTTGACTAGAAATACTTAAAGAAGTAAAATGTTCATTGAGGCAAAGGGGAGAGTCATTTGGCTTATCTGAATCTTCAAGCTTGGATGAGGTATCATCTAGGACAGTAATTTTTTTAAAAATATATATTTTTATTGATTTCAGAGAGGAAGGGAGAGGGATAGAGAGATAGAAACATCAATGAGAGAGAATCATTGATTGGCTGCCTCCTGTACGCCCCCTATGGGGAGGGGGAAATCAAGCCAGCAACCCAGGCATGTGCCCTTGGCTGGAATCAAACCTAGGACCCTTCAGTCCCCAGGTCAACACTCTATCCACTCAGCCAAACCAGCTAGGGATAGGACAGTAATTTTTTTAAAAAAATCTTTATTGTTGAAAGTTACACATGGCCCCTTTTTTCTCCCATTGACCCCTTACAGCCTGCCCCTAACCCCTGCCACAGGCCTCCACCAGCCTATTCCTTTATCTTGGACAGTCATCTTATAATGCAGGCCCCCTAGTTCACAGAGGAGACCAGGAAGGTTATGTGAGCTCTGCCAAATCTGTCCCCTCTCCAGGGCACCCACTCTAGGACAGTAATTTTTAAACTTAAAAAATGCAATCCACAGTAAGAAATAGACTACATGTATTATATGCCAATCTCACACATATACCTAAAAAAAAGTCCCATGAAACAAAATACACTTGTTTGATGTCATCTGAAATGTTCTGTTTTTGTAATGCAGTGTGACTCACTAAATTAATTTCACAACCCAATGAATAATGGATCTCAACCGGCAGTTTGGAACACTCTGATCTAAGGGAAATGAGTCTAGATGACTTTTATCAAGGACCCACGCTATCAGAAATACAAGCAAACATAGAAAATGCTACATGGTGTCTTTAACCACAGGTCATAGCTCTAACATTATAAAGTTTGTAACTTTGCCTACTTTCATTTATCACCTCTGGGTTTCCCCTGTTGTGATTTATAGAAAATGACCATCATTCTGAAATTGAGAGAGTGGATTTCAAAAAGATTCTTGGTATTTTTGTGGTCATTTTCTGATGCAGAGTAAGATTGAAAGCAGACTCATTTCACCTGCTGTTTCTTCTTTTACCCCAGGATGATGTGAAGTGTAAAGAGTTGGGTGATTTCTGTTACATTTTATGTAATGAGTGAAAGAGAGTGTATTTATTTTTAATGCTAAAACTAGTCAATTGTGAGTTGTCAGAAAATCACTGGTTGTGAGAAATGTACAGTACTGCATTGACCATTTGTTGTTGTTTTTGTTGTTTTTTAATTTGACGCTAAATTACTTTTTTTTGCATTCTTTTTTTAATAATTAAATCTTTATTGTTCAGATTATTACATTTGTTCCTCTTTTTTCCCCCCATAACTCCCCTCCACCCAGTTCCCACCCCCCCCGCCTCCCTCACTCCCCATCCACTGTCCTCATCCATAGGTGCACAATTTTTGTCCAGTCTTCCCGCATCTCCCACACCCCTTTCCCCCCCAAGAATAGTCAGTCCATTCCCTTTCTATGTCCCTGATTCTCTT
>NW_006285247.1:1201000-1214828 GCF_000327345.1 Myotis davidii | reverse complement strand
TAAAAATCCTCACAGAATGAATGAAATGAAGAGCTGGGTCTCGAGCACACAGTGGTGCTATTACTTGACACGTCCAGCCTGTTCAGATGACCTGGGCCCTTGGCTTTTCCAGAACAAGAACCTGCAGCATCATGTTCTGGCCCCAAAGGATCACTAGCATGTCATCTGAAACTAGCCATATTTTTCTGACAGATAGAATATTCATACAGGTGGCTGGCATCAGTTCTTCTAAACAAAAAGGCTTCTTTTCTGAAAGGGCCTGACATGACTATATAGGGCCCAGTGGCTCAGCATCCCCAGTCACCTGAGCCAGGAGCTCTAGGTGCACCCCTTTGTGGGCTGTGAGTGCAGTCTTGTAGTTGAGACTTGATTGCCATTGGTGTCACTGGGAGGAATTGACCTCCAGGCTGATTGCCTGTGAGGACCAGCTGTGACTACAGTGGGAGAGCTGCTATGCAGGAGACACCCCTATGGAGCAGGACTTGCTTCAGTGGGGCTTTGGTGCTCACTGAATCTGACCTGAATGTGTCCTTTATGGTTCCACGGAGCTGCAAACTGGATGGTCCCACTCTGACCTCTGGGTTTCTTGGTTCCTGGATCTTTAGGGAGGTGCTAATCTTGCCTTTGCCTGAGGCTATCCAGCAAAATCCTCCCTGCAGGGCTCAGGCAAGGGCAGGTCCCACAGGATCAACAGAGCAGGGCTAGCAGTATTGGCTGCTCTCATTCCAGCCCTTAGAGGCTCTGCTTCTCAGTGTTCTGGTAATCGTTGCAAGCCCCTCGGAGAGAAAGCTGCCCTCGAGTTCCGACCGATGCCAGACAGTCCCGCTTCTCCTGTATGAGTCTGGGTCCCTAGAGACTCACCCGGAACTGGAGCTCAGAGCCTGAGACTCCCTCCTGATCGAAAACAACAGCCGTGCCCTCAGCCGCCAGCCTGCTCCTCATGCACCTCCGCATCTTAGTATTTTACTTCCGCCCTGCTCCTCCTCTGAGTCTCGGTATGCTTTTCTCTTTCCTTCTAGTTGTAGAATTTCCATTCAGCCTGCCTTCCTGTGGTTCAGGATGATATCCGTTCTGTTGTTTAGTTGTATTTTTGAAGTGGTTGTTTGAGGCAGCAAACTCCGGTGTTTACCTATGCCACCATCTTGCTTTCTCCAAAATTACTTTTTAAATTGCTAAAATTTTGTATTACAAAAGGTTTGGTTTATCTTTCTGAAAGACTGGGAGTCAAAGCTTAATAATCCCAGTTCTGAGTAAGCATCCTGCATTGTTTCCCTCAAATCCCAGAATAAAATCAGCTGCAACAGTATTTGTAACTCTCAGAGGTCAAAACCCTTTGTGAAGGGCACTCCAAAATAATAATTTGTGCCTTAAAACATTATCTTCAAAAAAAAAGTTATCTTCAAGTAGCCCAAAGAGAATCACTTATAATTTCATTGGCCAGGTGTGCAAAACATCGCATTACTTAGACCCCTGTGTGAACCTGTGCCATGCAATGGTCCCAAATGCTGGTCTGTGGAAAAAGGATCATTTAGGGAGCATAAGACTGATCTGTGAGTCCCAACCTGATTCAGAGATCTAAACTCAGTTTTGTTTTGTCTTTTTAAGCTTGTCCAGATAATTCCAACAGACAGATTAAGTTTATCTTAGCCCAGCACAACTTTCCACAGTCATTTGAAACTTTCTCACTGTGGTTAACTAGTACCTCTCAAACTCATGTTCAAGGGCACTGGTGGGAATGGTGGGGAATTGTTAATAGTTCTGTTTGTTGGATCACCTCTGTGTCTGGGATTTAGCATTGTTTCCATCCCAGGTCCCACATCTGGGCCTGACTCAGCTTCCTGCCAGGGCTCCTTCCTATGGCTTTGCTCTCCAGTCTTCTAGGCCACAATCAAGACCAGGATATACAAGAGAGGGAGCTGCAAACAGACTGTTCGAGGTCCCACATAGACAGAGGTCTCCCTTCTTCCTGGCCAGGGCCCCTCACTGCCTGATGCGCTGTCTCTTTTCTTCTGGTGGCCTTGCCAGTCTTGGGACTAGCTCCTGCCAGGCTGCCTCTGGGGCCAGCCTTCCAGGTAGTCAGGCTGCTTTCTGTATGCAAATCGTAGGGCTCCGTTAAATGTTTGTCTCTGGAAAGGGTTTCCACCTTTGTGAGTTACTGCCTATCTTCCACTTCCCTTACCGTGGCTCTCAACCTGTGGGTCGCGACCCCTTTGGCGGTCGAAAGACCCTTTCACAGGGGTCGCCTAAGACCATCCTGCATATCAGATATTTACATTATGATTCATAACAGTAGCGACGAAAATAATTTTATGGTTGGGTCACATGAGGAACTGTATTTAAAGGGCCAGAAGGTTGAGAACCACTGCAATATCTCTGGCTGAACCTGCTCATTTTAGCACCTCACAGAAATGAATGCACTGTTGTGGTTTCCTAAACCAGAAAATCAGTGCCAGGCTAAGGGCTTTGGGAGCCTTTCCGTAGTTTTTGAATCTTACTGTTTAACACACTAGTTCATAGTAGGCATTCCGTGAAATGTTGAATGAGCAAAAAATTAGCTAAGAAATCTTTGCTTAAATGAATTTCTGATGAATTTCAGGCAGTATGGATTGTGCACATGTGTTCACAGAGGTGAACACCACGAGGCCTACTCCCTATGTAGAGCTGTCCGGGGAAAACAAAGGGAAGATGTGTACCTTATTGGCCTTTAGCCTGAGCCCCAGCACACACAGCTTAGCCCTTCTATTTTCTTTAGCACTGTTTTCCACATTTGAACATGTACTAGAATCACCAGGAGGGCTCGTTAAATCACACATTTCTCTGCCCCATTCCAGAGTGTCTGATTCAGTAGGTTTGGGGTGGGGCCAGAGAATTTGCATTTTAACAAGTTCATAGGTCCCTTGGTGCTGTTGGCCCAGGGACCACACTTTGAGAACAACTGAAGTTTTAATAGTAGTAGCTATACTTAAGTACTGTTTTACTCCCTACCATGTACCAGTACTGTGCTAAGCTCCTTATATAAGTTATTTTATTTATTATCCAACAACCCCAGGAAGTACCAGTTATCCCATTTTACAGATGAGGAATCTGAGGACTAAAGGGTTTTTTTGTTTGTTTGTTTTTGAGGACCAAAGTTTTAAAATAACTTGTCCAGTGTCCTAAGGGACAGGGCTGAGGTTTGAACTAATTTCTAACTTCAGGGTCCATGTCTATAACCATAATAATATCCAACACAGTTTATGTGTCTTAAGTAAATACCTGATAACATGCAGTCCAGTAACTCCTGAGATGAATGCCCAATCGTATCTACCCCCCTGACAACCATCAAATGCCAGCTCTGCTAGCAAGGAGCCTGAACATCCTTATTCCTTGCTTTATCTCCGGAGCCTAGAAAACAGCTCACAGGGGTATAATAAATAAATAATTGTTGGAAAGTAATGCATATTTAAAGTATCTAACTTAGGCAAACAAAAAACAAAACCTTTTGTGAATGAAGTAGGAGCATGTTCACATATACAGACTGAGTGTTCAGATTCTTAAGTTGGGGTGGTGGCTATTTATTCTCTAGCTCAATACCTGTGAACTAGCAAAGCTTCTGTATACATGAGATTATACATAGAGGCCAGTGTTGCTCAAAGTGTGGTTTCTGGACCAGCAGCATCAGCCTCACCTGGGAACTTGTTTATGGCTGCCAGACTTAGCAAATAAAATATAAGATGCCAACTTAAATTTGAATTTCAGATAAAACAATGAAATATTTGGGAATACTTATAATTAAAAATGATTCACCATTTATTTGAAATTCAAGATCCATGGGGCATTATGTATTTTATTTGAAAACCCCTAACTTCTTAGAATTAAAATTCTTGGGCCTGATGTACTGAATCAGAAACTCAGGTGAGGGCCAGCCAACAGTGTTTTAACATGTCCTACTAAGCAGGGCTTAGTCCAACCTGGCCAGCTGTTTTTGGAACATAAAGTTTTTGGAACAGAGCCATACCCTCTTCTTCACTTATTCTTTTATGTACTTACTAAGTTTACTGTCCTCTTGGAGCTTATATTTTTGTTATGGGGTTGTGTTAATCATATCTTCATCTGTAAGTGACAAATCAGGCTAAAACTGGCTTAACCAGTAAAGGAATGCATAGATTCTCTTGCATAACCAGAAGTATAGAGGTAGAGTATGCTCCATGTCTGGTTGGTTCCACAGTTCTTGGTGTTACAAGGGCATGACAGGACAGAGACCTCATGGCCTAAAAAGCCTAAACTATTTACTCTCTGGTCTTTTGCAGGAAACATTTGCTTGACCTTGACCTAAAGAGAGCTTCCTCTGATGATCTAATTGCAGTTTCAACCTCTCCCAGGAACATGATCTTTAAAAAAATCTTTATTGTTGAAAGTATTACATATGCCCCCCCCCCCAGTAACTTCTAGCCTGCCCCCACCCCAGGCCTTCACCACCCTATTGTCTGTGTCCATGTGTTACAGACAAACCGGAGAAGAACCAAGCAATGCTAAAGAGATGGAGTTACATTTATTACGCGCGGGCACAGAGGAAAATGTCTCTCAAATTCTGGGTGTACAGAAGCCATACTATCAGGGTTAAAATTTCAACCAGCAGTTTTTATGTAAGATGGATGCTTCACTTGGGTTATACATATATGCATACAAGTTCTTTGGTTGATCTCCTCCCACCCACTTACTCTCCCCCATCTTCCTTCTGAGATTCCTCAGTCTGTTCTATTCTTCTATTTGGGTAGAATGAATATTGATGCAATTAGTACTTGATGCCGGTTGTTTGGGCTATTGTTTTTTATTTCCTATGAACCTTTTCTGAAAATGGGTATAGAAAAAAAATACATTTTACTATAAAACTCCCATTAATTAAGCACTGCCAGGTTCTATTTTAAGTGTTTTGTGAATGTATTAATTTACTTAATCCTCACAGTGACCCCAAGAGAGGCAAATTATCCTATATAATAAAAGTCTAATATGCAAATTGTCCCCTCCACCATGAGTTCGACTAGGGAGAGGCCGATTCCACCTGTAAAAAGTTGTCAATTAGTACAAAATAGCTGGTTAAAAATTAGCACTGAGCTATGGTGTAACAGAAAGAACCCCGATTTGGATCAGGACTTGGATTCAGACTCCAATAGTGCTGTGTCAAGATTTGGGGCTGGTCACTCTGCGCAATTTCCTCGCTTGCAAAAGGGAGATAATAACGCCTACCTCACCGGGTTTTTGTCAGGATCTAGAAAAGGGATGACTGTAAAAACGCACCGTGAGAACAAGCTCTCGGCCTTGGAGTCCCAAATTTGGATCCGCACCATCAATCCCAACAGGTAAAAACTCCCCGTATCCTTCCCGGAAGCCCACGCAGAGCCCTCTGGGACTTGTAGTCTCGCACTGGCTCTGCTCGCCTTTCTCTAGTAATTGGGGCGGGTGGGTGTACGCCCCGGAAGTACTTGTCTCCCGCGGGGCAGAAGGCGGGCCCGCCGCTGGCATAGCCGCTATGTAGCGGCGGGGCCGGTATCCTCCTGCTTGTTGTGGAAGGTGCTTGGGCTCCCCTGGCGTCGCAGCCCCTGGACGTCTAAGTCGCCAGCCTGGGCCCCTGTGGCTGAGCGGAGCCGCCGCCGCCATGTTTGGCTGCTTGGTGGCGGGGAGGCTGGTGAGGATGGGGCCGCGTGGGAGCCGGCAGGGGGCAGGATGCCGGGGGCGAAGCGCTGGAAAGGGGAGGTGCTGGGGTGGAGGGCTGCGGGGAAAACCCCTCCTGTCCACTCTCTGGCTGAGGGTGGGGAGGGGAGACGCGGACGCTTGGGCGTTCGTTCTGTTTTGCCCCGGATCTGTTCCTAGTCGGAGTGGCCACGCTGCCATTTATGGAATGTGCGTTACGTGCCGGGGGAATGCACGCCTTTTGTCCATTCCTGTCACGTTAGCCTTCTGTCTAGCGCTGCTGTGGCAGCTCAGACTCACCAACCTCGCAGCGTGCGAGATGGTTGCCGGCCTCCGGTCCTTTTTGCAGTTGGGGAGCTGAAGCTCCGTCTAGAGCGCTCGCCTAAGCTCGCGGGGGGCGTGCAATGTACATGTGGCCTTTGAATCTAGCCCGCGGCGTCCTGCTCATCAAAGATGAGGGTGCTCGGAGCTGGTGGATCTGCTGGGTCCTTTTGGAAGGCGTCTAATAAAAATATGCCGGAGCGAATTGTAAGTTGGCTGATAGAAACGCCTGAAATTGAGGAGTGAGCCAAATCCGAGATGACTGGAAAGATGTGAGCAGCTAAATTTCCTTATCGGTTAAGAAGAGATTACAACCTCCCTTGCGGGAATGTTAGAATGAAAGACCAGCCCCTGGAATTGTTCAGGAATATAGTCTGGAAGGTGTGCGTTGCTTGCCTCCTTAGAAACCACCTAGAGGTTCATTTCAGACCTAACTCGTTTCACTTGGAGTTCTTTTTCTTACCTTTTCCCCCCTCCCCGATTTGTTCCATGTTGCAGCCCCTTAGTTGAATGTTAATGTATTGTATAATGTACACAGTCCTAAGGAATCACAAAGATAAATTGGAGATGACCAGCCTGAGAAAGTTTTTTTGTCCGTCTCTTGAGTGGCTGGGAGGCCTCTTCTGGTGCCGGTGATAATTGGTAATACCGGTGAGATAACTCTGGATTGCCCTGGCTCTTGATAGGAAAATTGGAAGACCCAGCCTGGGATGAGTGTTGGACTCGGATGAAAAGTGTCATTAATGAGTGACTTTGAGGAAAAAAAAGTGTTTTCTTTCTTTTTTCTATTAGTGACTTGTTTTTATATTTTTCCATTGATTTTTAGAGAGAGTGGAAAGAAGAGGGAGAGACATTCATGAGAGAGAGGCACATGGATTGGTTGTCTCCCAAACGCTCATCAACCTGGGTTGGGGATCAAGCCTGCAACCCAGGTACATGCCCTAGACCGGAATGGAACCCAGGACCCTTCAGTCTGTGGGCTGGTGCTCTATCCACTGAGCCAAACCAGCTAGGGCTCTTTCTTGTCCTTTCTTTTTTTTAATCCTCACTGAGGATATTTTTCCATTGATTTTTAGGGAGAATGGAAGAATTAGGGAAATACAGAGAGAAACATCGATGTGAAAAACACACACACATTGATTGGTTGCCTCCTGTAAGAGGCCTGACCAGGGCAGGGCCCAAAGAGAAGCCTGCAACCAAGATACATGCCCTTGACTGGAATTGAACCGGGATCCTTTGGTCTGCAGGCTGACACTTTATCCACTGAGCCAAACCTGCTAGGGCTCTTTCTTTAAAATATATATATATTTTTTCTCTCTCTCTCTCTCCATATATATATATACATATATATGTGTGTGTGTGTATATATAAAAATTCAGATTTTGTGGTTTGGTGAATAGGAAGGCAATAGCAATAGGGAAATAAACCAAAAACCTTACAGAGGGTAAGGTTTCTAACTCTTACAGCCATTTGACTGGAGTTTGCTCAAAATGGATACTACTTTTTGCTAATGGATGTGGTATAGGAAATTATAGTAATTTTCTGAAAATTTTGTAAAGCTATGGCTGGGTGGCCCAGTTCCTTGGAGGGTTGTCCCATACAACAAAAAGTTGCAGGTTTGATTCCCGGTCAGGGCATATACCTAGGTTGCAGGTTTGAATCCCCAGTTGGGTGTGTGGAAAAGGCAACCCATCGATGTTTCCCTCTCACATTTAATTCTGTCTGACTGTTTGTCTCTCCCTTCCTCTCTCTCTAAAATTAATAAAAAATAAAAACATGCCCTTGAGTGAGGATTAAAAAATAAATACAAAATTTTGTAAAATGAATATTCTTTGTGAAAGATTTCTGAGACTTCAGAATAAGATCTCATTCTATAAATTCATGTTCAGTTCTAGAACAGTAGATTAGATTTTCAAATGAGTCGAGAAAACTTTTTAAAGTTTCCACTTAGCACATTCAAGGTAGAATTTTTACATTTTATTTAGTCTGTTCTCATTATTTGTAGTAATTGTGTTCTATAACGTTTCTGTGAACACTGAACTGGTAAATATAAAATTATTGCCCTTAGGGGAAATGCAGGGTTAGGTTCCTGTAAGGATCTGATCACAATTTTATCCATTTGTTTATGTGTGTTTCTGTTTAAAGACATCTTATTTAATATGCATTGATTCATTAACATTGGACTCAGCCAATAGCACTGTAACTCACGTCAGAATGAAATTATGTAATACCTATTTTCTCAGTAAGGCACCTAACAGCCTTTTTGCGTTTAGGAACACTATTTCAGCTTGGCCGTTTTAAGCAGGCAAATCACTGTAGTCCTGGCTGGGTAGCTTAGTTGGTTAGTGTCCTTCCAGTATGCCAAGGTTGTGGGTTAGATCTCTAGTCAGGGAACATACAGGAATCAACCAATGAATGTGCTTAAGTAAATGGAACAACAAATTGAGATTTCTTTCTCACATCAAATAATTTTTAAAAAATATATTTTATTGATTTTTTACAGAGAGGAAGGGAGAGGGATAGAGAGTTAGAAACATCGATGAGAGAGAAACATCGATCAGCTGCCTCCTGCACACCCCCTACTGGGGATGTGCCGGCAACCAAGGTGCATGCCCTTGACCAGAATCGAACCTGGGACCCTTCAGTCTGCAGGCCGTCGCTCTATCCACTGAGCCAAACCGGTCAGGGCATCAAATAATTTTTTTAAAAACAAAATAATAAACAGTCAAGTCACCAACAAAAATATAAACATGGCACTAAATAAAATGTGAAAAGGACAGTTGTTTACAGTATGAGAGCTGAAACCAGAAGGCACAAGGATCTGACAGAAACTGTAGTTTTGTTCTGCAGCTCGGGAACATGTGCATCAGGCAGCTCAAACGTTTTACTGCTTTGAAAGTGCAAGAAATACTGATTTGGGGGTTATAAATATATTTTAGTGATTAGGCAAATTAGCAAGTATGGAATCTGCAAATAATGAGGAGTGACTAAATACTTCCCGGATTGCTTGCCCATTTTAATTACCTGAAGTTCTCTTAAAAATTTTACTTATTTAATATTTTAGTGAGAGAGGAAGGGAGAGAAATATTGATTTGTTTTTCCACTTATTTATATATTTATTAGTTGTTCTTTGCATGTGCCCTGACCATGGATTGAACCTGCAACCTTAGCATAGCCAGTCGATGCTCTAACCAACTGAGCTACCAAGCCAGGGCTAATTACCTGAGGCTCTTTACCTTCAACGAGAAGATCAAGGTTTGGTGGTGTGTTTTGAATAACCTTTCATTTTTATAACATTCTGAAGCGATAGTGATTTACTTTTGTAAGTAAAATCCTTCCAGGGGTCTTCTGAAATTATATTTTTAAAAGATTGCATTAATGAAATCATTTTAAGATTAAGTATTTTTGAATTCTTTTTCAAAGTATTTCTAAGTTTGCAATTAGAATTAACATACAGTACTATATTAGTTTAAGGTGACACCATATATTGTTATTACAATATTATTGACTACTAGAGGCCTGGTGAACGACATTTGTGCACTTGAGCGGGCGCCGGGGGGAGTCCCTTAGCCCGGCCTGAGCCCTCTTGCAGTCTGGGACGCCTTCGGGGATGTCCGCCTGCTGTGGAGGTGGGAGAGGCTCCCACCACCGCCGCTGCACTTGCCAGCCATAAGCCTCGCTTCTGGCTGAGTGGCACTTCCCCTGTGGGAGCACACTGACCACCAGGGGGCAGCTCCTGCATTGAGCGTCTGCCCCCTGATGGTCAGTGTACATCTTAGCGACCGGTTGTTCTGCTGTTCGGTCGACTTGCATATTAGCCTTTTATTATATGGGATATTCCCTTTGCTATATTTTACTAGGATTTACTATTAATATTAGCATTCTATCGAATGTAGTTGGTAATTCCATAATTAGAGTTAGATTAACCCAATGTTATACTTGGTATAATGTCTATAATTGACTGTACTTGATAATAGCTTATAGCAATACTATAAGGCAGCGATTTTCAATTGGTACGCCACAAGAATTTTTAAAACATACAATACCTGACTATTTAGTCAGAGGCACTGACCTCTTTTCCCTTAGATTGTCAAATAAAAAAATGACAATAGCTGTCCGGTGTGAATGAATCAAAATTCTATTTTATTTTTGTCAGCTTGGCAAAAAATATAATTTGGGGTGCCTCAGAATCTTAGTAATTAGTTTATGTGTGCCATATGACAAAGATTGAAAATCGCTGCTATGAGAATTATAAAAACTCATCAAACTATTGAGTTAAGACGAGTTTCTTATTTTCTAGGTGCAAACAGCTGCACAGCAAGTGGCTGAAGATAAATTCGTTTTTGACTTGCCTGACTATGAAAATATCAACCATGTTGTGGTTTTCATGCTGGGAACAATCCCATTTCCTGAGGGGATGGGAGGATCTGTCTATTTTTCCTATCCTGATTCCAATGGAATGCCAGTGTGGCAACTCTTAGGATTTGTCACGAATGGAAAACCAAGTGCCATCTTCAAAATTTCAGGTCTTAAATCTGGTAAGAGTAATATATTGAAGTAGTTTCATCATTAAACTGTGTTCTTAAATAGCATAACATAGAATGTGGCTTTTAAAACACTTCATTATATTTTTCTGGTTGCTAACGTAATACATAACTTTTTAAAACAAAATTAGATGATCCTCAAACATTCGAAAAATAGTAACTGAAAGACTTTAGTTCCTCACACTCCCATCCTCTGCCTCTGGAGTAACCACTCATTGTTGTTCTCTTTGTATGGTATATGTCACTGTAAAGGGATTTTCCTGAATCAGTGGGTGTGACAATAAATAATGAGCAGAATCTTGTCATAATTTGTAATATGCATATCTATGTTTTAAATGAACAGATAAACCAAGTAGACTCATATAGTAAATAAAACGAGAGTCGTTTTTTCTTTTATGAAGATGTTTGATTTCTTAGATTTGATTACCCCTTCAGTGTTCTTTTGGTTGTATTGGCATTGCAGATTTTAGACTTTATAGGGACATAATCCTTGCTTTGATTCTATTTAGTTATGTTGTGAAGAAATGTGAGAGTAAACCTAGATATCATTTACTCCCATTGAGTCTCCAGTTTCCTTGAATCTAGATGAAAATAGACATGGAAAATTCTTGGAATATAAATATACCAGAGAAAACAGAGACTATACGATGGGATTTTTTTTTAAAAGGCAGCAAACAAATAATTATATTGCTCCTATGAGTAATGGGTCTAAAACATTGTAACATAGGGAACCAAAAAAAAAGCTGCCATTAGTATATTAATCTTAAAACTTAGAGTAAGGCAAAAGCATTATCAAGGATTAAGAGATTTATTCACTAGGAATGAGTTAATTTACTAGGAAGATTTAAATATTTCTGGGAAACGGTAAATGTCATAAATTTGTGTGTATATATAATATAACTTCAAATATATAAAGAAAAATATTGACATGATAAATGGACAGCCTTAATATTTTAATATACCTCTTGATAATTAACATATCAAGTAGATTATTAGTAAAGAAGGAAGATTTGAATAAAAGACTTAGACTTGAGCTAATGGATATTTATAGAACTCTGCAACTGATAATTAGGTCACACAGATCAAGCAAAAGTAGGTTTATAGTTGTTTGTATGGAAAATCATACAATAATTAATAATATAAGAATAAACATTGTTTCATGTACTCACAACTATAAACCTACTTTGTATACATTTTTTTCACTCTGTATACATTTTTAAGTCCACAGAACATTTATGAAATATCACCACATACCAAGTTACAAAGCACACTGCAGCAAATGGCAGATAATCATTTACTTTGCCCACAATGCAGTGTTATTACAAATCAAAAGATAAAACATTATCATGTTTAGAAATTTAAAAATATTTAAAAATAATTCATGAGTTGTAGAAGAAATGATCATGGAAAATAAACTTTTACAGAAACCAAAACAAACCAAAAACCCCATCACAAATCAAACCTTTTAAATGCAGGTAAGATAGTACTAAAGAGATTGACTCATAGGCTTAAATGTACTGTGTATGTATATATATAAAAAGAGAGATTGAAATTAATGAACTAAGTATTTAACTTAAGCAACTCAAAGAAAGTAGAAAATAATAATGCTAAAAATAGAAATTAATGACAGAAAGTAAAGAAACAACAGAGGGCTTAATTTAAAAAAAATTCGATTCTTTGAAGAGACTAATGATGAGCCACTGAAAAGATAGTATTGAGGAAAAAGAAGGCACAAATAATGTAATTAAAAATGTGAAAATGGGGACATGACTATAAATATAGTAGAGAGGAATGTTTACGAGGAATTTTGTGCCAATAAATTTGAGAATGACAAAGGGGCATGAAATTGGCTATTTTCTAGAAGAATATACTAAAAACTGACTAAACAATAAATTTAAAAATCCTGAATAGATATAATACCAATAAAGAAGTTAAAACCAGTGATTAATAATATAATTCTCCCTTCCACAGGCATCTATCAGGTCCAGACAGTTTTATAAAGTTCAACTAAACCTTTATGAAACAAATTGTTCTTATCTATAATAATAAAAGCATAATATGCTAATTAGACTGGACATCTTTCCAGACAAAGCCGTGGCTGCGAGGGGAGCCCAGGTCCCAGGTGCCTGTTGGCAGCCGGAGGGAAGCCCTGTCCCAGGTGCCAGAGGGAAGCTGGTGCTGGCAGCCAAGGAAAAGAAGGCCTACCCTTGCACGAATTTCATGCATCGGGCCTCTAGTCTTTTGTAAACTGTCAGAAAATAGGAAAAGAGGCAGTTACCTAGTTATATTTTGAAGCTAATTAACCTTTATATCAAAAAGGCTAAGGACAGCCAGCTAGTGTTTTTCAGTGGTTGAGCATGAAACTATGAACCAGGAGCTCACGGTTCTATTCCTGGTCAGGGCACATACCCAGGTTACAGGCTCCATCCCAGTAGGGGGCATGCAGGAGGCAGCCCATCAATCATTCTTTCTCATCTCAACCTCTGAGCCACACCAGCGGGGCATGTTGTTCCTTTTTATTGTTGGGTAGTTCCATTATTGGATATACCACAACTTGTTTATCCATTTATCTGTTGATGGACATTTAGATTGTTTCCAGTTTGGGCTTATAAAATAAAGCTGCTAGAAACATTTGTGTTCATCTTTGTATGGACATATGCTTCTATTTCTTTTGTGTAAAAACCGAGGAGTGCAGTGGCTGGATCATATGGTACTTGTATGTATAACTTTTCAAGAAACTGCCAGAGTATTTTGCAACATTGTTATTCCATTTTACATTTCAACCAGCAATTTATGAAAATTCTAGTTCCTCCACATTCTTGTCAACACTTGGTATGGTTAATTTTAGGCATTTTACTATGTGTATAGTGGTCTCCCATTGTGTTTTATAAATTTGCATTTCCCTAATGACTAATGATGTTAAGCTTTTTCCCCATGTGCTTATTTGCTATCTATATATCTTCCTTGGTGAAGTGTTTGTTCAAATCTTTTGCCTGCTTTTTTAAATTGGGTTGTCTTCTTACTCAGTTTTGAGAGAAAATATATATATATATTCTTGATTCAAGTTATAAATTTATAAGATATGTGATTTTAAAATATTTTTTTCCTGCCCAAACCGGTTTGGCTCAGTGGATAGAGCGTCGGCCTGCGGACTGAAAGGTCCCAGGTTCGATTCTGGTCAAGGGCATGTACCTTAGTTGCGGGCACATCTCCAGTAGGGGTTGTGCAGGAGGCAGCTGATCGATGTTTCTCTCTCATCGATGTTTCTAACTCTCTATCCCTCTCCCTTCCTC
>NW_006285247.1:1193543-1200868 GCF_000327345.1 Myotis davidii | reverse complement strand
TTTTTTTTTTCCTGGTCTTTGGCTTATCTTTTAACAGTGTCTTTTGTAGAGCTGAAATCTGTAGTTTTGATCAAGTCCATTCTTAAATTTATTCTTTTCTGGATTGTGCTTTTGTTGTAAGCAATTTTTGCCTAATGCAAGGTTAGAAAGGTTTTCTCCTAGATGCTTTTCAGTTTTGGATTTTACATTTATATCTGAGATCCAATTTGAATTTTTAGTGCAAGGTATGGATTGAAGCTCAATTTTATTTTTTTATTTTTCAAGTGGATATCAAACTGTTCCAATATCATTTGTTGAAAAGATGAAGTTACAACATTTTTCTACATCCATCATAAGCATGTTCACTTGACATTCTGTTGGGAACTCTTAAACTGCTCCATTTTAATGTAGAATATGAACATATGCAAATGAATATATGAGAATTTATTTTAAGCATACACAAATGAATATATGAGTATTCATGTATTGGTTTACAAAGGAAAGAAAGAAATGGAAATAGATGCTATAGTGTTTTGTTTTTTTGAACAATAAATCACTAGTTGAAAACATGCTAGTAGATTAGATGGATATTGGTATATATAGTAATAAGCAATACAGGAAGCAGAGCAACTAATTTGGGGGAAGAGAGATATGTTTTTGCTTTTGGTTTGAGAGTCCTGTGGAACACGATAGCAGTGCCTTAAATATAAAGTTTGTGTAGCAATAGGCTAGTAGTCAGCTAACTGTTAACCTTTTGCATAGTTGGAAAGTGTAGTTCTATTTGGCACCCAGACTCATATGCGCTGATTAAGGTTAATATTGGCCACTAGCCAGTAGACCAGGACCCATTGGTTGTTTTTGGAGATACACTAATTAAATTGTCAATTTAATTGTCCCTACCTCACTCTCTGTTCTTTGCCCCAGCTCTGCCAACATTTTGAGTTGGGAAAGGGATACAACATCTCTTTTTTATTTATGATCATCACTATATTCCCTGTAGGAGATACTTCGGTAGTTGTGAAAAGTGCTTTCTCCTAAACTTTTTGCAATGTCTTTGTCTTTTCCCTTTTTTCTTGTGACACCGAAAAGATTAGGGGTTAGGGTTGGGTGCATTCTGGGATCATAAGAATATTTATTCAATCTGGAAAAAGTTCAGCATTCATCCAATCTGGAAAGAATTGAGCAATAAAAAATGAGTTAATCAAATTGCTCTAACCAAAACTTTAACAATAATACTTAGTGAGATAATGTTTTCTGTTGTGGCATTAGATAAAATAGTCCAAACTCTAATCCCAGAGTAATACTTGATTCAGTACAGGATAATAGATTTATTTCCATTATGATAATTATTAGTTCTTGTATTCTCTTGCCTTTTAAAAAATAAATTGTTTCTCATCATTTCCATTATAATATGGTTACTGATAGTTTTATCTACGAAAACAAAACAATTTCAATGTAGTATTTGTAGTGGATAAATCACATGCTTTATTAAAGAAAAATAAAGCAGCTTAAAATACTTAGAGACTTAGTTCATATCAACATTAAACAAATGATAAAATGCTGTTAAAAATTTTTTTTTGTAGTATGTTTTGGAATAGCACTTTTTAGATGTTTAAAGTATTAGAATTCTTAATTTATATAAAAGATTAGATTTGTTATTTGTATTAGGTAATTATTAAAATTTGTGTTAGGGAACTATTAAAATATAAGAATTGGTGGACTTATAAGGTTCAAATATATGTTTTATTATATTGAGCAAATCTAGCTAAATAACGCATCAGAGTGAGAGAGAGACATACTGAACTAACTTTAGGCAGTTGTGATTGAACTGAAAATTTATTAAATAACAAATCTAGCAGAATTTTATTGGAGTAGGGAGAGTAGAAGGTTAGTTTAGGTGAAGCAGATTTCATGTTAAACTTTGGCAATGTTTGCAATTCTCTGATGAATGAT
Organism: Myotis davidii; assembly: GCF_000327345.1. Lineage (NCBI taxonomy): Eukaryota > Metazoa > Chordata > Mammalia > Chiroptera > Vespertilionidae > Myotis > Myotis davidii. The sequence goes on along the minus strand of NW_006285247.1, from coordinate 1,198,936 downwards.
GAACAGATTTCTTAACTCACAGAACAGTTTTGGTTGGGGAAGGTCAAGAGAGTTCTGTTGGGAGAATTGCAGTTGGAAATGGGGTCTTGAAACCAGTTACTATGAGTTATTTTCATTGAGAGAAAATTCTTTGTGACTCTTGGGTTCTGAAAAGGAGTTATGATAAATACATTTGTAGGCTGATGCTGGACCAATCTGGGTGATGGATAGGACTGAACTTAAAATTATAAAAGGAAGAGCCCTAGCTGGTTTGGCTCAGTGGATAGAGCATCGGCCTGTGGACTGAAGAGTCCCAGGTTCGATTCCGGTCAAGGGCACATGCCTGGGTTGCGGGCTAGGCCCCTGGTAGGGGGCATGCAGGAGGCAGCCAATCAATGACTCTCATCATTGATGTTTCTATCTCTCTCCCTTCCTCTCTGAAAGCAATAAAAATATATATTTTAAAAAAATTGTAAAAGGAAGGGTTTGGTATTAAGAAACAAGAAACAACTTCCTTTCCTAAAATCACTTATTTATGCATTTAATTATTGGTTGATATTTGTACGTTCCCTGACTGGGTATCGAACCTGCAACCTTGGCATAGTGGGATAGTGCTCTAACCAAATAAGACACCTGGCCAGGGCCTTTATTTCCTTCTTAGCACATGCTTTTCAGACTGATGATTGCCCTCAGAAGGATTCATCTTTGTGTGTACATTAAAATTATTCTAAGACAGTGTTGAAACAGATTAGAATGGAGTACATTGAAAATGGCACTATGGGAGATTAGACTGGAACATGAACTTGAAGTATGAATAGGTTTGGACGGTATGGAAGTGGGAGGATGGGAATTGTATTTAGAGATGATCAAAATCATAAAAGTGCACTGTACCTTCAAGTGACAGTGAGGAGACTTTGAAAGGTAGCATGATATACCCGGCTGGTGTTGCTCAGTGGTTGAGCATTGACCCATGAACTAGGAGCTCACAGTTCGATTCCGGTCAGGGCACATGCCTGGGTTGCAGGCCCAATCCACAGTAGGGGGTGTGCAGAAGATAATTGATCAATGATTCATTATTGATGTTTCTTTCCCTCTCTCCCTCTCCCTTCCTCTCTCTGAAATCAATTTAAAATAACATACTAAAAACACACAAATGAAGTAAAAGGCATGGGATAAGGTTTTAAGGTTTTAAAGGTAAAGTGGAGCTGTTATGTGTTGGTCATGCAATATGAGGCTTAATTTTTTTTCCTGGTAGGCAAGTGTAATATTAAAAAATAAATAAATAAAAAATAAAAAAAAACAAAAAAAACCCAAATGTTGTTTTAGGAAAATCATTGGGATGGGTTGGGGAGTCTTGTTGAAATTTTGAGCAAGGTAATGATATTATTACAAATGTTGGGCTGGGGAGTCTTGTTGAAAGTAGAGCTAGAGAAATCAATTAGGAAGATTTTATAGTGATTGAGGGATAAAGCAAAGGGTAACATATGGCATATCTGTTTGTGCAGTGCACTGTGCTAGGCTTTTACATGTACTATATTTAATCTTTAACAACATTTAGAGGTGGATATTACAAGTCTCTGGTATTTAAGAGGTTAGATGTCAGAGAAATTGAATGTTTTGTTCAGAGAAGAAAGTCTGCTTTTACACAGTATCTATACATCTACCTCTTTCAAACCGTTTTATATTGTTTGGTAATACCATAATTTATTTAACAAATACCTCTTGATGGAAATTTGGGCTGTTTCCATTTTTTTTATTGTTTTACTAACAATGCTACAATAAGTATTCTTACACATATCTTTGTACATATTTTCTAGCACTGTATTTCTGTAGAAGAAACTCCTAGAAGTGGAACTGAATTCCTGGATTAATATGGCCTTTAAAACAAACGGTCTAGGAGGCCTGGAAAAAGGGTACTGAATGTGGATACTCGATCATGATTGTCATGACAGTTTTTAGAAAGTCGTAATAAAGGTACAGTGTACTTAGTACTACCTAAAAAACTAATAGAGCAGCCCAGCTGCAATGGCTTTGTTAGTTGAGCATCATCATGTGCACTGAAGAGTTGCTGGTTCGATTCCCGGTCAGGGCATATACTTGGGTTGTGGCTTTGATCCCCGGTTGGGGTGCATATGGAAGGCAACCCATCAATGTTTCTCTTTCACATTGGTATATCTCTCCCTTTCCCTTCCCTTCTCTGGGTATGTCCTTGGGTGAGGATTAAAAAGGCAACCCATCAATGTTTCTCTTTCACATTGGTGTATCTCTCCCTCTCTGAGTATGTCCTTGGGTGAGGATTAAAAAAACATACAAACCAAAAACTAATAGAGCATATTCTTGCTAAGGATGTTAACAGAGTAAGCCATGGAATATTAGAATGGAAGGCCCGAAGAATAATTTAATATAATCCTTAATTTTATTGTTGAGACTCTTAAAATCTGGAAAGTTTTAGAGTGTTCTTAAAATAGAGCAGGGATTAGGATCTAGCTACTCATTTTTTAATTTTTATATATTTATTGATTTGAGAGAGGAAGGGAGAGGGAGAGAGAGAGAGTAACACCAAAGTAAGTTTAAGGAGAAACCTACACTTAAATTCCTTTTCATTGTTTTATGTGTATATATAGTTGATATGTTTGTAACTGCTAGTTTCTGCCATTTTTACTTAATATTATTTCATAATGGGTTATGAAATTAAAAAATTTTAAAATTGATTTTTAGTAAAAGAGTAAGGGAAAAGGAGAGAGAGAAACTTCAGTGTGAGAGCCCACAAGCCAGGCATATGTCCTGACCAGGAATTGAACTGACAACCTTTTGGTGCACAGGACTACACCCAACCAACTGAGCCACAATGGCTAGGGCTGACATTTATTTTATTTTTTAAATATATTTTATTGATTTTTTTACAGAGAGGAAGGGAGAGAGATAGAGAGTTAGAAACATCGATGAGAGAGGAACATCGATCAGCTGCCTCCTGCACATCTCCCACTGGAGATGTGCCCACAACCCAGGTAAATGCCCTTGACCGGAATCGAACCCGGGACCTTCCAGTCCGCAGGCCGACGCTCTATCCACTGAGCCAAACCGGTTTTGGCTAGGGCTGACATTTAAAAAAAATAAATTGCCATCATTTTTTGCCCAAAGAATAGTTTATTGATTTTTAGGGAGAGGGAGGGAGAAGAGGGAGACATCTGTGTGAGAGCGTAACATCGATGGGCTGTGGATTATGAGATTTTGATGTGTTCAAAAGTGTTAAATGTTTAGTTTTCCCTTATTTCCTTTCCCTTCTTTACTATTAACTAAATAAAGCAAGTAACAGAAACATTCTGATCTTCATATGGACTAGAGTGGGAATAGAAGAATAGATTTTTACTTTTATTTAAAAGGAAGAGGTGACATGAGTTTCATAAGCACGGATGTAGAGAATACCAACCTTTTTTCTGCCAGTATAGTACTTTGTTGATAAATTATGGTTTGATTGCCTATCCTTGCTGGGCATTTTGGCCCCCCACCCCCAACCCTCCTGGGGCAAATCTCTGAACATACTTTATATTTTCAGTTGTTTTTTGCTAGTACATAGAAATATAATAGAATTTTAAGACTTCTTTTTTTTTGAGCAGTTTTAGGTTTACAACAAAATTGAGAGGAGGGTACATTTCCTGTATACCCTTCCCCCCACACATGTATAACCTCTCTTATTATCAGTATTCTTTACCAGAATGGCACATTTTTTACCAAGGGTTGAACTTGCAATGACACATCATAATCACTCAAAGTCCGCAGTTTACCTTACGTTCACTCTTGCTGTTGTATATTCTGTGAGTTTGGACAAATAGTGACATATATACATAATTATATCATAGAGTATTTTCACTGCTCAAAAAATCCTCTGTGCTCTCCCAATTCACCTCCCTACCCTATGCCTACTCCCAGCAGCCACTGATTGATTTTTTGCTTTGACTGCATAGTTTTGCCTTTTCCAGAATGTCCTATAGTTGGCATCATACAGTATTAAGCCTTTTCACATGGGCTTCTTTCACTTAGTCATGTGCATTTAAGTTTCTTCCATGTCTTTTTATGTTGGTAGCTCATTTCTTTTTAGTGCTGAGTAATATTCCATTATCGGGATTTATCACAATTTATCCACTCACCTACTGGGGAAGATCAAGTTTTGAATAAATTTCCTATAAACATCCACGTGTAGGTTTTTGTTTAGACATAAGTTTCAGCTCCTTTGGGTAAATACCAAGGAGTACAATTGCTGGATCATAGGGTAAGAGTATGTTTAGTTTTATAAGAAATTGCCAAACTGTTTTCCAGAATGACGGTACCATTTTGCATTTCTGCCAGCAATGAATGAGAGTTCCTGTTGCTCCACATACTTGCTAGCATTTGGTGTTGTCAATTGATTTTTGTATATTGACTGTATCCTGGAGGATGAAGGAAAGGTAACATATATAATATCTTGCTAATCTCCCTTATTCTAGCAATTTCCTAAGATTTTCTATATAATCATAATGTCTGTGGAAATGATTTTTTTACTCCTTTCCTTTCAATTTTTATACCTTTTATTTCCTTTTTGTTGTTGTTAATCCTAACATGAGGATATTTTTTCTATTGATTTTTAAAGAGAGGGGAAGGGAAGGGGAGAGAGAGAGAAAATTTGATGATCGAGGATTGATCTGAGAGCGGCAAATCAATTGGTTGCCTCCTGCTTGAGTCTCAACTGAGATGTACCCTTAACTGGAATCAAACCTGCGACCTTTCAGTCCACAGGGTGATGCTCTAACCACTGAGCAACCAGCTAGGGTGCCTTTTCTTTCTTTTTATTGCTGTATTGCATTGCCCAGACCTTCTTCAAGCACATGTCAATAATAAAAGGCATAGCAATCGTTCTCTCTTCCTCTATGTTATAAGTGGCTAAGATTGATGAATTGGCCTTTTCATCAATATGAAATGCTCTTTATGTCTTGGTAATGCTCCTGACTTGACGTCTACTTTGTCTAAAATTTATATAGCTTCTTCAGCTTCCTTGTGATTAGTATTCACATGCTATGTTTTTCTCTATATTTTTACTTTTGACAAACCTATGTGTCACTTGTAAACAGTATATAGTTAGGTGCTGCCTCTTTTTAAACCTTCTCTACAGTCTCTGCCTTTTAAATGAAGTGCTTAATCCATAAATATTTAATGTTATTGAGATGGTTATTTTTAAAAATTTTACCTTATTGTTCCTTTTTCTCTTTTCAAGGGGGCCTTCTTTTGGATTATGTTTATTTTTTTTTTTTTTAATTAAATCTTTATTGTTCAGATTATTACATTTGTTCCTCTTTTTTCCCCCATAACTCCCCTCCTCCCAGTTCCCGCACCACCCCCGCCCTCACTCCCCACCCACTGTCCTCATCCATAGGTGCCCG
>NW_006285247.1:1191926-1193388 GCF_000327345.1 Myotis davidii | reverse complement strand
CACCGTTCCTGTGGTTCTGGATGATGTCCCTTCCGTCTTTTAGTTTCACTTTTGAAATGGTTGTTCGAGGCGGCAAACTCCGGCGTTAACCTATGCCGCCATCTTGGTTCTCCATCTGGATTATGTTTAAAATTCTTCTTTCTTCCTTTTTTTTTTAGTTATCTACCTTTGCATTAATTTTTTAGTGGTTCCTCTGGAGATTATGATAGATTATGATTCACTATAACTTTCCACAGTGTACTGTGAGTTAATATGGACAAACATCTATGTTTGATAGTTATGACAATTTTTATAGGGCTTCATCTTCAGTTTTCCTTTCTGGGCCAGTCTACTTAGTGAAATTCTGAATATAATGACAAAAAACCTTAGGGCAAAAATTACATCTTGGTGATTTATTTTGGATTAAAGATACTTATCTCCATTCTCATCATCTTCATATTAAAGATTTCAGAGAGGAAGGGGAGAGATAGAAACATCATTGATGAGAGAGTTGGTTTCCATGTCCTTTTTTTTATGTTGTTGAAGTTCTAAGTTTAACAACTCTTACCCTATGTTCATTGAACATCCTTATAACTAGTGTTTTGAACTCTGCATCTAGTAGATTGCTTGTCTCCATTTTTTTTAGTTCCTTTTTTTGAAGTTTTGTTCTGTTCTTTCATTTGGGACATGTTTCTTTGTCTTGGTTATCTTGGCAGACTCCCTGTGTTTGTTTCTATGTATTGGGTAGAGCTGCTACGTTTCCCTGGTTTAATAGAGTTGTCTAATACAGGAGGTGTCCTGTAGGGTCCAGTGGTGCTCTGATGTCTGCTGAGTCTGCCACTTCAGTGTGTTGCTTATGAAGGTGGTTGGGTGGTGATTCTTCAACATGGTCTGAAGCTGTCCACCTGGTGTGCTTGCGTGGGGGCCTTCCGAGAGGTGCATGCCAAGGTCAGCTGCTGCCTGTGTTCTGTCTGGGGCCATGTGGCATGAGCTGCAAAGCAATCAGCACATGGCTGCTACTTGTGTTGGAGTTGGAGGAGCCCAAGCAAAGCCAAGTTGTGAACCAAGGCCAGCAGCCACTAGTGCTGGGCCTGGGGTTACATAGCAAGAGGTACAGGGTATGCTGAGGCCAGGTGCTGCTTATTTGAGAGACTTCAGGAAAATCTGAAGCATGAGCCAAGATGGGCCATTTGTATGGAAAACCCACTGGAGACAGCTTGGGTGGGCCTGAAAGTTGGGTAAGGCGGAGGCTCAGGGAATCACCAGGATGGGGCAAGCAGTGTGAGTCAGGTTGATGGAGTCTCAGATATGGCACCTACCTGCTGGTTTTTTGGGGGAGGGCTTATCAAAGGAGCAATAGTCTCTGCTAGCACTTCTGTCTGGGCAAAAGTTACCCCCCTTCTCCCCTCTCCTTCCTCCCCCCGCCCCCCCCACAGGTCTCACTCTGATGCCAGATAATTTAGTTCCTTCCCATATGTCTCTA
>NW_006285247.1:1189899-1191513 GCF_000327345.1 Myotis davidii | reverse complement strand
TATGTCTCTAGTGCCTTTCAAGGTGCTGCCCCAGCACTGGAGCTCAGAGGAAGTGAATCTGAGTAAGTCTGAGTGAAGGCTCTTTAAGAGGAACTGCCTGGGTCTTCAGCAGCCCTCTGTGTCACTCAGCCTCAATCCCCCTGGTTTTTACAGCCAGAAGTTATGAGGACTTCTCTTCCCTGCACTAGAACCCTGGGATGGGGGGTCTGGTGTGGGGCAGAGACCTCTCATTCCTCAGAGGACACCTCTGCAACCTAGATATCCCTCCTGATTTTTATTCACCTGCCACATGGTGTGGGACCAGCCCCTTTGTGAGTCTCCACCCCTCCTACCAATCTTGATGTGGCTTCTTTAAATCCCTAGTTGTAGGACTTTCATTCAGCCACTTTCAGGCGGTTCTGAATGATGGTGGTTCTGTAATTTAATGGTAATTTTGATGTGGTTATGGGAGGATTTGAGTTAACTTTTCTTTTTACAAAACAGAAATATTGCTATGGTGCCAGGCATACAATAACTTCTAAATACTTCATTGACCTACCTACATTGTTATTAGATATTACAAGTTTGTTTTATGATTCAAAAATGCCATGGAAATAAATTCTGCAAAGTAGCAGAAGACAAAATTAATATTCAGAAGTCAGCATTTTTATACAATAATGAACTATCAAAAAGAGAAAGAAAACAATCCCATATACTGTTGCAACAACAACAAAATAAGGTACCTAAGAATAAATTTAACCAAGGAGGTAAGAGACCTGTACTCAGAAAACTATAGGACATTGAAGAAAGAAGTTGAGGAAGATACAAATAAGTGGAAGCATAAAACATTTTCTTGGATAGGAAAAATTAACATCAATAAAATGTCTATATTACCCCAAGCAATCTGCAGATTCAGTGCATTTCCTGTTAAAATACCAAAGGCATATCTGTGATCTGGAACAGATATTCTAAATATTTATATGGAATGACAAAAGACCCCAATAGTTGCTGTAATCTTGAGCAAAGTTGGAGGTATCATACTACCTGATAATAAATTATACTACAGCCTGGCTGGTTTTGCTCAGTGGTTGAGCATTGACCGAGGAACCAAGAGGTCACCGGTTCAATTCCCAGTCAGGGGACATTCTTGGGTTGCAAGCTCGATCCCCCGTAGGGGGCTTGTAGGAGGCAGCTGATGGATGATGTTTCTCTCTCATCGATGTTTCTATCTCTCTATTCTTTTCCCTCTCTCTCTAAAAGCCAATAAAAAACATCTAAAAAGATTATATTGCAATGCCATAGTAATCAAAACAGCGTGGTACTGGCACAAGAAGAGGCATGTAGATCAGTGGAACAGAATAGAGAGCCCAGAAATAAACACACCCTTTTATGGTCACTTAATATTTGACAAAGCAAAAACAATGAGGTAAAAGTCTCTTCAATAAATGGTGTTGGGAAAATTGGATAGATACATGCAAAAAGTGAAACTAGACCACCAACTTACCCCATACACCAGAATAAACTCAAAATGGATTGAAGACAAATGTTAGGCTCAAAATCATAAAAATCCTACAAGAAAGCATAGGCAGTAAAATCTGAGACATTTCTCTTGGCAGTATTTGTTCTGATATATTT
>NW_006285247.1:1189064-1189744 GCF_000327345.1 Myotis davidii | reverse complement strand
GACACTTTTTAAAGATAACCAATAACCATATGAAAAAATGCTGAATGTCACTAATCATCAGAGAGATACAAATTAAAACCATAATGAGAGATCACTTCACACCTGTCAGAATGCCTATCATCAATAAACAAGTGCTGAGGAGGCTGTGGGGAAAAGGGAAACCTCATGCACTATTGGTGAGAATGAAGACTGATGCAGCCACTGTGGAAAACAGTATGGTGTGTCCTCAAAATTAAAAATGGAACTGTCTTGCCCTGGCTGGTTTGGCTCAGTGGATAGAGCGTTGGCCTGCGGACTGAAAGGTCCCAGGTTCGATTCCGGCCAAGGACATGTACCTTGGTTGCGGGCACATCTCCAGTGGGAGGTGTGCAGGAGGCAGCTGATCGATGTTTCTCTCCCATCGATATTTTTAGCTCTCTATCCCTCTCCCTTCCTCTCTGTAGAGAAATCAATAAAATATATTTTTTAAAAAAAGGAACTGTCTTTTGACTCAGTGATCCCTCTTTTGGGGATATATCCGAAGAAACCGGAAACACTGATAGGATATATGCACCCCTATGTTCATTGAAGCATTATTTACAATAGCCAAGAACTGGAAGGAGCCCAAGTGTCCATCAGTAGATGAGTTGATAAAAAAGCTTTGGTGCATTTACACCAGGAGTGGGGAATGTCCGGCACTC
>NW_006285247.1:1184755-1188892 GCF_000327345.1 Myotis davidii | reverse complement strand
TAGATAAATGGGGATGGAAAGAGCCTTTGCTTTGGGTGATGGGTGCATGATGCAGTATACAGATGATATTTTGATGAGTTGTACACCCTAAACCTGTATAGTTTTATGAATCTGTGTCATCCCAATAAATACAATTAAAAATGATGGTGAATTAAAATAGTATACTAGTATCTATTTAACATAAAATTAAACTTCCCAATTAAAAGAGATTTGCAGACTGGATAAATAAATGTGTTCTAACTATTGACTTACGGATACAAATTGTTGAAAGTAAAGGAATAAAAAAAGATATGTAAATAGAAACCAAAAGGGAGCTGGAGTGTCTATACTAAAATAAGTCTGAATACACTTAAGATAAAAATTGTTATGGGAGATACAAGAAGGATATTATATAATGACTAGAGGCCTGGTGCATGAATTCGTGCATGGGTGGGGTCCCTCGGCCTGGCCAGCGATCAGGCTGATTGGGGCTGCTGGCTGGGGAGGGACTGTCGGAGTGCTCCGGAGCGTGTCCGGTCCTTTCACCCAGTCCCAGTCGGCCAGACCCCAGCAGCAAGCTAACCTACCAGTTGGAGTGTATGCCCTCTGGTGGTCAGTGCGCATCATAGGGACTGGTTGAGCAGTTGACTGAACAGTCAGCAGATCTTTCAGATACTTAGCACAGTGGTTGGCAAACTGCGGCTCACGAGCCACATGCGGCTCTTTGGTCCCTTGAATGTAGCCACGAAGTTTCAATCGCACTGTATGTGTGCACCCGCACGTGGTATTTTGTGGAAGAGCCACACTCAAGGGGCCGCAGTTTGCCGACCACTGACTTAGCATATTGTACTTTTATTATATAGGATAAAAGGGTCAATCCATATAAAAGATATAACAATTATAAACTTGTATGCACTTAACACAACAGCAAAATACATGAAGCGGAAACTGACAGAATTGAAGGGAGAAATAGTTCAACATTAATAGTTGGAAACTTCAATATCCTACTTTCAGTAATGCATAGAACAACTAGATAGATGATGATCAAGGAAATAGAAGACTTGAACATCACTATAAACCAACTAGACCTCAAAGACTACAGTTAGAACATTCTACCTAACAACAGTAGAATACACATTTTATTAAATATCTTTCATGAATAAATTGCACATTTCTTCATTGCCTATCTGATAACAGATCCCAGGTGGTGAGTGGGATGATCGTGACATTTAATAAAATATGCCATGTTATTTATTAGTAATAATGGCAGTTTAATGGAAAAAATCAGAAAATGTTAAAACTAATTCTAAAACTCTTTAAAAATATTCTTTCCTCCAAGTTAGCATTGAGAATCTTTTAATGCTCATTCATTATTTTTTCTCTCGTTCTGTTTATTTTTAATGGGAAAATATTCAATATTTTATTTTAATAAAGTAATTTTACTAATTTTTAATAAGATGCAGTAATTTTAATACATTTTAGAACGATAATAGCTATTTTTCTGGTAGGGAAATTTTTAGTTTTCTTTTTTAATATGATAAAAACTAGGTAGCTTTTTACATTTATCTGAAAAGAGAAACGTTCATGTAGCAGAACTTTTTTGAGCTTGTAGATCAGAGGTTCTTTATATTTTCAAAGGAATTTGTATGGGATACAAGTTAAACTTGAAATTTGTGGCACATGTTAATTTCTTTCAGGAGAAGGAAGCCAACACCCTTTTGGAGCCATGAATATTGTCCGAACTCCATCTGTTGCTCAGATTGGAATTTCAGTGGAATTATTGGACACTTTGGCTCAGCAGACTCCTGTAGGTAATGCTGCTGTATCCTCAGTTGACTCATTCACTCAGGTAATGCAATGCACATTTTATTATTTTCTAAAGTAATTAAAAAATTCTATTTTATACTTTAAAAATTAGCCTGGTGGTAGGAAACATGTAAAAATGAAGGTAAACGTACAGGGTGGGGCAAAAGTAGGTTTACAGTTGTGAGTATGTGAAGCAGTTTATTCTTGTAGTATTATTTGTTATTCATTGTATTATTTTCCATAAGAACAACTATAAACCTACTTTTGCCCCATGACAGAAGTTATTGGCTTCCATGGATATTTTCAGTTCACCTTCTTTCTCTATAGGTATTTTACAATTTGTAAATGCTTTTATGAGACTTAATGTTTTTATGGTGATAAAAATAGGTTTACTTACACATTTTTCTCTTTTCCTTTCATAATTAGCATGCTAGACTGTGAGAATATATTTGCGAGCCTGATAAGCAAGATGCCTGTCCTCATGGAACTTAAAGGGGTATAATTCTATGAGGGTTGATTTTTAACCTCTGTATGACAAAGGCCTTAAGGGGAGGAGGATCCAGACAGAGGTTTAGCAAGTACAAAGGCCCTGAGGTAGAAATCTGTTATGTTTGAGGAATAACATGAGGGTTTTTGTGGCTGTAGTACTGTGAGCAGAAGTGAGACTTGGGAGATGAGGTTGGAGATTATGGGTGAGATTGTTGCAGGATAAATCATATGGAACCTCATTGTCTTTTGTAAGAACTTATATTCTGCTTGGAGGAGAAAATATAGGAAAGAGAGTTTTAAGCAGAAGAGTAATATGATCTAACTTACTTTTTAAAAATATGTATATTTTTATTGATTTCAGAGAGGGAGAGAGCGATAGAAACATCAGTGATAAGAGAGAATCATTGATTGGCTACCTCCTGCCTACTGGGGATTGAGCCTGCAAACTGAGCATGTGCCCTTGACTGTAATCGAACCTGGGACCCTTCAGTCTGCAGGCCAACATTGTGTCCACTGAGCCAAACCAGCTAGGGCATAGCTTACATTTAAAAGGATCACTTTTGCATCTTTGGAAACTAGTGGGGCAAAGATATAAGAAGGAAGATCAGAATTCTGGGAACTCTTGTGAAAAATCTATATGAGAGATGATAATGACTTGAACCAGGGGGGTATAGGAGGTAGAAAGTAATTGATTTCTGGAGATAATTTGAAGATGGAGCCAGTAGTGTTTCATGGTAGGGATCACATGTGAGGTCTAAGATAAAGGGGGACATTAAATTATTGCTCCAAAGATGTTGTCTTGAGGAATGGAACACAGAAATATTGTGAAAAGTATGGGGCTGGGAATGGAATCAGGAATTGGATTTTGGTCGTACTGTGTTTGGATGTCTGTTAGATATCCACTTCAGATGACAAGTCTAGAGTTCAGAGAGAGGTCTGGGATAGAGATCAACATTTGGGAGTCATCAGTACAGAGATGGTATTTATAGTTGCAGAGGTGCGATCACTGGAGAAGTAACTGTAAATAGAATAGTTGGCCAGTGACTGAGCTCAGGGCCATTTCAAAGTTGTGAAGCTTAAGAGATGAAGAGAAATAAAAGGAGTAGGTTGAATGAAATAGGAGAAGACCTAAAAATTTTGGAAGCCAATTTGGATATGCCAAAGAGAAGTCATAAAGTACTTCTTTTAAAGTGAAAAGGTGAAAGTTCTTTATTTAATAAAGGACAGAAATCATATGCTGAGGTGGCTAAGATCTGTGGTAAGAATGAATGTTTTATCTGTGAAATTGCCTAATTTATAAATTAAGCTTTATCAGGTATATATGTATAGGGAAAAAATCATAGTATATATAGGACTTGATACTATCTGAAGTTTTAGACATCCACTGGGGATCTTGGAATTTAGCACCTGTGGGTAAGGCAGGACTACTGTATTTGAACTTTTTTATAAAGCATATGCATTTTTTATTAAATATTTTATTACAATATATATATTAAGTATACAGAAAAGTACATTCCACAAATATTTATTGTGTACTCACTGTGTGCCAGGAAAGTTTTTTCTGGTATATTACTTGTCTTTTAATATAGTTTATAGTTTCTTTTGCATAGACACTATATATATATATTTTTTAATGAGAGATTTACTTTTTTTAATGTATTTTAAAAAAATCCTCACCTGAGGATATGTTTATTGATATTAGAGAAAGGAAAGGAGAAAGAGAGAGAAACATTGATCTGAAAGAGAAACATTGATTGGCTGCCTCCCATATGTGCCCAGATGGGACCAAACCCACAACCTGTATATGGGATGATGCTCCAAACCACTGAGCCACACCAGGCAGGGTGAGACATAATATATTTT
>NW_006285247.1:1182511-1184483 GCF_000327345.1 Myotis davidii | reverse complement strand
ATGGTGTGTGGGTTCTTTCTATTTTTTTAAAGAGAGTCTTGGAATATTTTTCACAAGTGTTATTATCAGCTTGTTTTAGCCTTTTTTCTAGGTATTTTAAAGACTGATTCTATTCTGAATTGGATTTTTTTAACGTTAACATTAAACATTTTTTTGCTAATGTGAAGGGTTGCTATTGATTCTTCTCCACCTGCTGCCAATACCAATCTTTTAGTGATCTCACTTGGCTCTGATATTAATTCAAGTACCATAATGGTAGATTCTCTTGGATTAAATTACCTTGATATTAAACACACAAAAACCCTAATGATATATTTTCTCTTATGTAGAAAAGAGACAGCGGGAGCCTTATTGGCTAGTTTTGTGTTTCTGAGAAAATGATGTTGGGAAAATTATTTTTGAGTGAATTAAAGGTAGTTATATTTTGTAGTTCATTTTCTTGGGGCTTAAACCCAGGTGTGAAGGATGTTAATGGAGTTGCCCATTTGAGGGTCAATGAGAAAAAACAGTCCAGGAGGAAATGGTACAGTGTTACCTTTCTCTTCTTTATAGTTGATGACAAATAACCAGCTATTATATTTAAGTTTTATCTTCCTGGCAAGAAAAAGACTTCTTAGACATGGCTATGCTTTATATGAAAAAATAAGTTGCTTTTAGGAGGGTGATACCAGTTTGAGGAGATGAGCACAGTTGATACAGAGGTGGAGATAAAAGAAGATATTTTGAAGGAAAAACATTTTTCTTGTCCCCCCCCAATGAATTTTAGGAACATAAAATATTGTACAACATAAATTCTTTGCGATATAAAGAAAGTACTGAAGGCAGATTGTTTTGATTTTATGCCATAATGTCCCCTCCCTTAACTTTCAGCATTAGGCTGTCTTAGAACTCAATCCTTAAAACTGAGTTAATGTGGGAACATTTTAAGTTTAAAATACTAAGATCTAAATGGAGTATTTAGTAAAATAGATTAATCTATTCATTATTAACTTTTCAGTTCACACAAAAGATGTTGGACAACTTCTACAATTTCGCTTCGTCATTTGCTATCTCTCAGGCCCAGATGACACCAAGTCCATCAGAAATGTTCATTCCAGCAAATGTGGTTCTGAAATGGTATGGGGCATTTTCTTATCTCTAATATTAAGGATTTTGGTAACCATATATATTTTTGCCCATGAATGTATTTCTTCTTTGACATTTAAACATATTTTTTTGCTGTGGACATCATACATGAACATTTGCATACCATTACAAAGTATGTACAATAGAGTTAGATTAGGAATGGTTCTTACCCTAAATATTCTTATATAGTATCCATTTTGAATTTATAAAGACAGGAAAATACAATTGGTTGTGTTTTAGAAACCACAATTAAGGAGTGTAATTTTTTAAATATTTTGAATTATAAGTACTATGTCTGAAGCTTGAAATACCAAGCAAAACTTTTTATAAGTTTAGAAAGTCTTGGCCTAAAGTAAATATGTACATATGAGGCATCAGGGTGGTTTATACTATATTCTGTACATGAATGATTAATAAATACATTTCCTCAACTTTGCCATGCTTTTTCTGTTTTGTGGGTATTTTTTTTTTTCACTTTGAATATTCCAGTACTGGGGGAATGCCTAGGGAGAATTTACTGAGAAGTGGTAGCATAGTGTAGCATGGATAACACTGAAATGTGTTGGGCTTGAGCTTTGTTATAATGCAGCTATATGATCTTGAACAAATTACTCTCATCTACTTATCTTTGAAATGAGGAAAGAAGAGTTAGATTTTATTTTTTTCCCCTCTTAGATCCCTTCTCATTATCAGATTTACAGAAGATAAACAATAAAATTCATTATGATTTGTGCTCTTTAATATAAGCCAAAGCCAATTATATGTAAATATGTTTTTTTGATTGATTTTGGAGAGAAGAGGAAGGGAGGGGATAGGGTAAAGGAGAGGGAGGGGGAGGGGGAGGGGG
>NW_006285247.1:1180501-1182489 GCF_000327345.1 Myotis davidii | reverse complement strand
CAATATTATTATTTTTTGAAATATATTTTTATCGATTTCAGAGAAGAAGGGAGAGAGAGATAGAAACATCAATGATGAGAATTATTGATTGGCTGCCTCCTGCATGCCCCCTTCTAGGGATTGAGCCACGAACCAGGCATGTGCTCTGACCAGTACTCGAACTGGCGACCTTTTGGGGCATGGGATAATGCTCAACTAACTGAACCACACCAGCCAAGGCTAAGCCATTTATACTTAAAATCACTATGGTTGCTATTGTTGTCAGGGTTTCTCAGTGCAGGTGTTGGGACATTTTTTATGCTTTTCTTCAAGTTACAGAGAATTTCTTTTTTAATCCTCATCCAAGGATATTTTTCCATTGATTTTTAGAGAGAACGGAAGAAAGAGGGAAAAACAAAGAGAAATATTGATATGAGAGAAGCATCGATTGATTGCCTCCTGCACGTGTTCCAACCAGGATCCGGGCTGGGGAGGAGCCTGTAACTAAGATTTGTGACCTTAACCAGAGTCGAACCTGGGACCCTTTGGTCCGCAGCCTGATGGTCTATCCACCGAGCCAAACCAGCTACAGCTAGTTACTGTCATTTTATAAAGTAATTAAACTTTCAGATTAACTTTTTGGTGTTTTATCTTAGCTTTCTAGAAATGACTTGTAAAATTGTTCTTTTTTTTAATATCATTTGGTAAATTATGTAAGATTCTACTTTAATTTTCTTATAAATATGTCTTTTCTTTTGTAGGTATGAAAACTTTCAAAGACGACTAGCACAGAACCCTCTCTTTTGGAAAACATAATTTGAATAAAATAATTTTTAATGGATTCTGGAATTTGTCCTGTTTTGAATATAAATGACTCCATTTAAAAGCATGAAATCAAAAGGATCATGAAACCTACGTTTAAAAACTGTTTAGTGACTATGAAGCTTAATTAAAATCTTTATAAAAAGTTAAAAACATTGAAAAATGAAAATATGTTCCTCATTAATGACTTTCCCCCCTTAAGTTTAAAATGTTCAGAGGCAAAACATTTTGTTTTGGCTGTGATTCATTTTTTTACTTAAAAATAAAGCATATTCACAACCGTAGTGTGCCAGATGTCATTGCATTGATAATCTTTTTTTTATTTTATTTTTTAAAAAATTTTATTTTTGAAAGTATTACATATTCTACCCCTCTCCCCCGGCATGGACCCCTTCTAGCCTGCCCCCACTCGAGGCCTCACCACCCTATTGTCTGTGTCCATGGGTTATGCATATATGCATACAAGTTCTTTGGTTGATCACTTCCAACCCACCCATCTTCTCCCACCTTCCCTCAGAGATTCCGCAGTCTGTTCCATGCTTCTGTGTCTCTGGATTTATTTTGTTCATTAGATTCCACATATGAGTGAAATCATGTGATGCTTGTCTTTCTCTGACTGCCTTATTTTGCTTAGTGTAATACTCTCCAGTTCCCTCCACGCTGTCTCAAAGGGTAAGAGAGTCTTCTTTCTTTTTTTAAAAAAAAATCTATTTTATTGATTTTTTACAGAGAGGAAGGGAGAGGGATAGAGAGTTAGAAACATCGATGAGAGAGAAACATCGATCAGCTGCCTCCTGCATACCCCCTACTGGGGACGTGCCCACAACCAAGGTACATGCCCTTGACCAGAATTGAACCTGGAACCCTTGGATCCGCAGGCTGACGCTCTTTTCCACTGAGCCGAACTGGTTAGGGCGAGAGTCCTCTTTCTTACTGCTGCATTGTATTCTGTGGTACAAATGCACCACAGCTTTTTATCCACCCACGAACTGATGGGCACTTGGCCTGTTTCCAGATCTTAGCTATTGTAAATTGTGCTGCTAGAACATAGGGGTGTGTACATCCTTTTGATTGGTGTTCCTGATTTTTTGGGATGTATTCCTAGAAGTGGGATCACTGGGTCAAATGGCAGTTCCATTTTAAATATTTTGAGAAAATGCCATTGTGTTTTCCATAGTGATTCTACC